>NC_056729.1:1937330274-1937630274 GCF_019279795.1 Protopterus annectens | reverse complement strand
GTTTATGAGTTCCATAATGATCCTTTCCATAGCTTTGCAGACCAGGCTGGTCAAGCTTATGGGGCTGTAGTTTCCAGGGTCCGTAGAGGTGCCACCTTTGTGGAGTGGGACCACTGTTACTGTACGCCAGTGTTCAGGGACATATCCTGTATCAAGGCTAAGATTAAACAGCATTCTTATGTGCGGGTTAAGCTCCTCTGGGAGTTCACATAGCATGCAACCTGGGACACTGTCTGGTCCCATGGATGCTGTATTTTTAGCTTTGCTGAGAGCAGCTCTCACCTGGACATCTGAGATGTCAGGGAGGTTGCATTCAGCTGAGATAATTATTTCATCTTTTGGGGGAGAGGGAGGGGAGAAATTTGCATTGAACCTGTCTGCCAGTATGTTGGCAATATCTGTGGGTTCAGTGTATTTTTTTCCATTATGAACTAACTCTGAGCATATCTGAGGGTTTCTGCCCAGATTTCTAACATAACTGAAGAAGGCCTTGTGGTTATCTTTAGTGTCCTTAGCGACTTTTCTCTCAAAATTGGCCTTTGATGATTTTATGAGCGAACGTAGTTTTTTGCTAGTGCTGATCAGAGATGCTTTCCCTTTATGGGATTTTGCTCTGTCTTGCAGTAGCTTCCTTCTCTTGTTATAAAGTTTGTTTATGGCTGGGGTCCACCAGATAGGACGCCTGCCTTTGGTGGAAAGGGTCTTGGTTTTATTTGGGATTGCATGATCCATGCATTCTTGGAGATGTCCGTAGAAAGCATTTGTGAAGGATTCAGCAGTGTGGGATGTGGTTTCCACTGGCCCAGGGGGCTTGAAGGATACCATTTCAGCCTTAAGGAGTGTAAAGTTGGCTTTTGAGAAGTTTCTCACTGTGGTCTTTTGTGCTGGGGGTGGAGGTGGGATATGAATATCTAGGGTTATTAGTTTGTGGTCTGATCTCACTAGTGAGGGGTATACTTCCAGTGTTGAGCATTTTGTCCCCATGTTTGTGATGATCAGGTCAAGTATATTATTTCCCCTTGTGGGGGAGGTGACTAGTTGTTCCATCGCATTTGAGTTGATGAATTCCAGGAACCTTTGGGCTAGGGTGTTGGGGCTTGAATAATGTACCCAGTCTATGTTTGGGTAGTTGAAATCTCCCAATATGATGGCATTTTGTGAGACATTCATATCCTACAGTGTCTTCAGGAAGGCTGAATGGAGTTCCTGAGATTGAGAAGGTGGTCTGTAGCATGCTACAAGTTGTATAGCAGTTTTGCCTATGGTTAGTTGCACATGGATGGTCTCCAATGCTTCAAGCATTGCCACTAACCTGGAGGTGTGGGTGTCTTTAATGAATATGGACACTCCCCCTCCTTTTGTGGTTCGGCCCAGGTTTTGGGGCCAAAATGCATGATACGAGGTATAACCTGGTAGGGCTGGGGTGCTCTCAGGAGCCTTGAACCAGGTTTCAGTTACTGCACAGACATCAATGCTTTCCATACTGAGGAGTGCTTTGAGAGCCTGCATCTTGAGATTTAGACTTCTGGCATTGAGCAGCATTACCTTTAGTTTTTTTCCTTTTTTGTTTTCTAAGGTGGTGGGTTTGTCTTTTGAGCCTTGCCTAAAAAAAGCACTATGGGGGTGGCAAGAGCCTTAGCCAATATCCGGAAGCCCAAAGGTGACAGGTGCAAGCCGTCCCTTGTGAAGCAGCATGGCTTGCCCAGCATGTCATCCCAAGCAGACAGACATTGGATCCCCCTAGAATGACACCAGTAATTGAGCCAATTATTAAAGCTGATCATCTTGTCTTTGTATTGTGGCATCATTCTTGGTGAGGGCAAGATGCTGCTCAGGGTCATACCGGCCTGGGCTACATAATCAGAGAGCTCCTCTATTTCTCTTTTCATGTAGTTCAAGGAGGTACATCTCAGGTCATTCACACCGGCAATGGACAATGACGGAGTCATATTTGTACTTGCTTTGGAGTGACCTGAGTGCTTGTGTTATGTGGCGGATCCTAGCACCCAAGCAGCTCACCGTTATCCTCTCTTTGTTCAGCCTGGTAAGTGGGACGTCAGTGTGTCTGACTATAGAGTCACCTGTTACTAGTGTATCAGGCATGGTGCTTTGCCTTAAGGGCTGTGATTGTTTGGCACACTGACTTTGTGTACTATGTGTTGCATGTGCAGTGTTTTGAGGTGGTGTTTTCTTGGGTGTCTGCTTTGGGAGCCTCTGCTGTTTTGGTAAGTTTTTTATTAGAGCCTCCAAGTATGTCTTTGTGTTTTTATGTGTTTGGTTTGCAGTTGTGGTTGGTTTATGTGAGACTGGGTTTGTTGTGTGTGTGGTTACCTTCTCCTCCTGACTGGTCTTGCTAGTCCTGTTTTGAGAGAGTTCGGCCTCCAGTTTGGCTATATAGTTGCATCTCTCACATGTGTTTGTGTTTGTTGGGAGGAGGAAAGGGTTGTCTGTGTACATGAGACAATTGTAACATTGTCTCAGGATTCCCAGGTTAACCAGTTGAACTGGAGAGGGTGTCAGTAATATACCACTCGACATGCCAGTATAGTATAAGGGAGTAATGTGAAACTGGGTCAGAGAGAGGACTTTGAATGGAAGTGGGTATTAACACGGGTTGTAGGTGGATGTAGTGCTTACTTTAGTTTAAGGGTGCTTCACTTGAAAGAAAGGTTTTAGGAGCAAATGCTAGGCTTATAATACAGAGAATAGACTGATTTTGTTGAAAGTAGAGCTTTCTTAAGGGAAAAACTGAAGTGCAGACTTGGCTGAGCCAGGAATAGTTTAAGCCTGTTTAACCGGTGCTGCGCTATGTGCACAATCGCTCAAAGCCGCGCAAACGTGGATTTTAAACAGGGAACTTCAAAAGAGCTGGAAATGGTCCAAAAATGACCAATTACTACAAGCTCTTGAGCTGAGGTCACTCCTTCAGGGACAGATAGGCTGCTCAAGGCTCCCCACTCCCACTGGTGAGCAAAGAAACTTCCTTCTATCCAAGTAAGGCAATGGACAACACAGGAACTACATCACAGTCCAGAATACAGCAAAGTCTGTATACTGGTCTAAACTAGTCGAGAAATGGTGGGAAAACAAGGATATTGTTTTTGTTTTTTTTGTTTTTTGGGTTAAAAAGTACACAGGAATGCAGTAAAAACAGTAGTAAATCACTTACACAGGCTAGCACACTTTAGTGGGCAGCCTCAACAGTTAAATTTAACAAACAAACTTTCGACCAACTGTAACTTAACTGCAGATAATGTACAATGCAAGAAAAGGTAATAAAGCAGTTTAAACTTGTTCAAGGTAAGAAAAAGAAGGTATCTCAGGTAAAACAGCAAAAAAATACTTAGATCAGGAAAGTAGTCGCTTTTCTCACTTCTCTGCTGCTAGCACCACTCTGCAGGACAGTTTAGTTCTATTTGTGTGGCTGAGAAAAGGAGTGGCCACAACAAAAAGATTATTGTCACTAGTACAGTCAACAGGATGGTTATACAATATTTTTGTGGAAATGGTTGTTCTGCATTTCTGTTTTCTCCGGTTCTTCCAAGTAGATGTATTTGGATCTTATTGGATTCCGTCCTTTTTTACTTTGGACATGCGCTCTTACTCTCTGCCCTAATAGAACCTTCAGCACCTATGGTTTCTTCACTGGGGTTGAGATGGATCAGTCCTATTGATCTGCCCCCCCCCCCTTTGAAGCCAGATGGAGAGATAAGATTTTTGTCCAACTCAAAGTTCTTAACCAGCTTGCAGTGCGTCAGGTGTATCCCCGAAGCTCATTCTGCTATCTTGACTGCAGTGGGTGTCAAAAGAAGCACCTGGTAGGGACCTTCCCACCTTGGCGAAGCCCAATTTTTTAGTTTGATAATTTTGATCCACACCCAGTCTCCTGGCATCACTGCCACTTCTGATGTTTCGGTTTGTTTTCTATCTGAAACAGAATTTGACTGCAACAGATGTTTAGAACTCAACAACTTTTTCATATATTCAGCTAGTGTAAAATCAGCTTCCTGGTCTGATGACATGAGAAGTTTCCACTGGGGTGTATAATAAGCCCTTCCAAATAGTTTTTCAAAAGGAGTCAATCATTTTGCTGTAGGGACAGTTCTCATGCTCAACAGTGCCAGGGGTAAACAATACAACCAAGTTTTTCCTGTCTCAGCTATTAATTTTCTCAATTTGTTTTTTAGTATACCATTATGCCTTTCAACTAGCCCTGCAGATTGCGGATGGTAAGCACAATGATTTTTTAAAGAAATACCAAAATGCTTACTCAACTGCTGTATGGTTTGATTTACAAAGTGTGTACCATTGTCACTGTAGATTCTTTCCAGAATACCAACCCTAGGGATGGTTTCCTTGACAAGTACTTTTGCCACCGTAGCTGCATCTGGATTTTTGATTGGAAAGGCTTCCACCCATCTGGAAAACATATCTACAATGACAAGACAATACTTCTTATTTTCACATTTGTTCAATTCTATAAAATCCATACAAATAATGTGAAATGGATATTATTTATATTTATTTTATTTAAATTTGTTGACCGGGATATGGTGGTGTGGGGAAACTCCCTTGTTTGGGCTTTATCGCCCCCTGTGCATGATGTTTGCTACAAATCTGACACATCAAACAAAACTTTTTAGAGTAGTTTGTAAATCCGTATGTTGTGAACGCCTGGTTCACCAGCTATACCATCCCCCATGTTGAGACATGGCACTGCCCATGGCTCAACAATGCTGCATAGCAAAACAAATTAGAGGGTAGTATCGGGTTTCCCTCTCTAGAGATGTACAGCCCCTTTTCGAGGATTGCTCCTCGTTTTATCCATCGCTGTTTTTCAGCTTGCATAGTGAGTGTCTGCATTGTTTTTAACATATCTAGATCTAAAGTTTCAGAGGGTTGTAATTCCTCATTTAAAAGAAATACTTCTGTGGCTGCTTGTTTTGTAGCTGTATCAGCTCTCGCATTACCTTTTGAAATTCTATCTTGTTGCTTGGTGTGAGCTGTGCATTTACAAATGGCTACTTTCTGAGGTAACTGAATAGATTCTAAAAGATCTAAAATAAACTGCACATGATTTATAGGTTTGCCAGTAGATGTTATCATTCCCCGGTTTTTCCATTGTTGCGCAAAAACATGTACAGTAGAAAAAGCGTACTGGCTATCAGTAAAAATGTTTACACATTTACCCTTTGCTAAGGTACATGCCCGTGTCAGGGCAATCAATTCCACTGCCTGTGCAGATAAATTGTGTGGTAAAGGTTTTGCTTCTATAATCCCAGTATCAGAGACTGCTGCATATCCTACTAGCTGATACCAAACGAAACAAAACACACTTAAAACCAAAAAACCACAGGTAACCTTGAGTCAACAGTCCAGAAGAAAAATACTTTCTTAACGCAAATTTATTAAATCAAAAAACAGCGTTTTCGACACTATTATAAATGCAGCTTCATCAGAGATACAATTACAAGTGCAAAAAGCACACCTTTATAGGAAAAGGAAGTGACACAAAACCCGTCAACTCCCTGTGCGTATAATAAAGGTGTTGCCAGTTCTAAAATGCACAATCAAATTATACTTTATAAATCACAATAAATGTATAAAATATAAGACTACAGACCTATGTTGTTACCTCATTATGATTAGTGCAAGTGACAGTCAATATAAAATCAAAACATATTTTTTATGGGGCACATCGTAGAATTAGGGGTTATTTTAGAGACCTGTACTTAGCAGGTAAAATTGATGTCAACATTTATAATTTTATTGACATCACTTTCCCTAAATTACCGGTAATGTTCGGTATTCCAGAGATCCACAAGATCCTATAAAGATGTGTTTTTGCACTTGTAATTGTATCTCTGATGAAGCTGCATTTATAATAGTGGCAAAAACGCTGTTTTTTTTATTTAATAAATTTGCGTTAAGAAAGTATTTTTCTTCTGGACTGTGGACTCAAGGTTACCTGTGGTTTTTTGGTTTTAAGTGTGTTTTGTTTCGTTTGGTATCAGTTTGTTGGTGATATGGCCACAGGTAGACCTGTTAGTCCTATGAGTCCTACGAGTCCTAATATCTTCAGCACTAATCCAACGGGAGTGGGCAATAACAACTTGGATATACCGACATTACTAGCCTCTTTAACACAAAGGCTTGAACAACTACATGCATGTATGGATGCTTTCGACCAAAGGAGGTCGGAAATGACGACATCAGGTTTACATCTACCAGGTGCTTTTTCCACTAATGGACATGGTAGCGGTAGTCTTGACGGATTGATTCCGGCAACTCAACCACAGGCTTCTTATTCTGCTATAGTCGGTGTTTCTGGTAACAACGGGAACCCGCCTCCAAGTAACATTTCTCCTAGAGGCAATCCTGCTTCGGATTTACCAGCAGGACAAACGACGCGTCTTCTCAGTGGGAATGATGTGCCTTCCTTGACAGACTGGATTGGAAACACTGATATTTTTTCGTTTTCTACTTCATCTACCCATGTGAGCTTGGCAAGTACATTGCAACATGAACCGACCAGCAACGAAGGTATTGCTGAAAAACTTAAGGTACTTGACAACAAACTTTTTAAACTTAAAAAATTGCAATTGGAATCGGCCTACTTTGAGCAATGTATCGCTGAGAACTTGGTTCCAAAGGGGTTACGAAACAACTTTTCTCCTTCTGGCCTTTTGATTGATCCAGCTTTTTTTGTCGACCTTAAAGCACTTTTTCAACAACAAGGTGCCCAATTATTGGAACTTATAGTGAGGCATTATAAAGCCCATATTTGTACACTTACTGGCGATATTAATGTCTTAGATAATGTTATCAAAATGGACATTGATTTCCTCAGGTATAAATACGATTATAATCGTATTTTAACAAGTATTGATGCCTTTCTGGTTAAACTAAAGGCCAACAAATCCAAGAAATTGGTGAGAGATAGGCTTGCCTATAATAACCACACTGCATATCCTAAACTTGAAGTTTTTAATCAAAAGTCAGGATTTACCAGTGTTGGTCCTGGTCCATCAGATCAAGATACAGCATTTGTACTGGTGGCAGATAGAAACAGTAAAGAGATTAACGAAGACCTAGGTCAAGGACCAAGACGCAGTAATAGAATGAAAGCTTATAACAATAATAATGCAAATAGTTACAATAATAATAACAATTTTTTAGGAGCACGCAACAAACAGGGACCTGGGAAGAAGAACAAGAACCGGTATCATTAGTTGGTACTAGTAACCTCTATTCTTCTACTAGTACCCTGGAGAATTCTTGCCCCACCATCATTCTTAATAGGAAAGGTGATTTCAAGATATATAATTTTTCGGACATTACACTTGATAGAGACTTAGTGGAACTATTGGCTTATGAGAATACTTTTGTCCCGAGTAGGCAAGGCAATTTAGCTAAGGTCATTATAGATCTAAAATGTTTTGTCCGTAAATTGAATTTAAAGGTCCTGTTTTGTGATGAAACCAGGACTTCTGACTCTCAGTTAAAGTTGCCTAGTACTTGTAATCCACCTCTTCATGCAGCCCTCCACTTGTTTGAAAATATATGTAAGGCTGACTTAAGATACCAGTTTTCCCAAACACTAAGGAAAAGTGATTCCAGTAAATTCAACATTACTAAGGAACAACTACTGGCTTTGGATAATCTGTGTCAGCTACCGATTAGATTGATAAAACCAGATAAGGGAGGTGGGCTGGTGATTTTTGACAATTCTATGTATAAAGAGAAGATGTTAACAGTATTGAATTCACCTGCTTATTGTGGTGCCTCAATAAATGAGGTTAATGGGGCACATCATAGAATTAGGGGTTATTTTAGAGACCTGTACTTAGCAGGTAAAATTGATGTCAACATTTATAATTTTATTGACATCACTTTCCCTAAATTACCGGTAATGTTCGGTATTCCAAAGATCCACAAGGACACCCTAAATCCACCTATGAAAGCCCTTGTGGATGGCAGGTCCTCCATGACCTACCCTTGTTCTAGGTTTATCGATAGCATCTTGTTTAAATACCTTAAGTCCATTCCGGGCTTATGCAAGGATTCCTGGTCTTTTCTAGGGAGTATTAACGACATCCCATTCGAGGATATGTACAACTTCCTCACAGTAGATGTTGTAGATTTATACACATCTATTCCACACCAGGAAGCTGTTGAATGGATAGGTCTACTTTTGAGCGATTTCAATGCTCCTAAAGCTGAAATTGATTTAGTCACTGAATTATTGGATATCGTCCTTACTACAAACTACTTTATTTTCGGGGAAGATTGTTACATCCAAAAACAGGGGGTAGCCATGGGCTCCCACTGTGGTGCGAGTGTTGCCAACTTTTTCGTTGCTTATTGGGAGAAGAATTT
Organism: Protopterus annectens; assembly: GCF_019279795.1. Classification (NCBI taxonomy): domain Eukaryota; kingdom Metazoa; phylum Chordata; order Ceratodontiformes; family Protopteridae; genus Protopterus; species Protopterus annectens. The sequence goes on along the minus strand of NC_056729.1, from coordinate 1,937,621,895 downwards.
CCTTACGAATAAACTCGACCTTATGAAATACGTCAAGTTTTACACTAGATTTCTTGACGATATTTTCATTCTATTTCAAGGGAGTAGCGACGAAGCCGATCATTTCGTCCATGTTCTTAATGAAACCACTGAGTTTCTAAAATTCACCTCCAAATTTTCTACAACTGAAATTGACTACTTTGATGTGAAATTAACTAAGGACTCCACCAGTCATACCTTTTTCTCTACTATTTACAGGAAACCTACCTACTGCAATTCCTTCCTCCACTTCTCAAGCTTCCATCCTTTCAAGCAGAAACGGTCCATCATTAAAGGACAGCTTGTGAGGGCAGGGAGGATGTGCAGTACTACTACTACTGACTTCCGGGTTGAATGTAACCTTTTAAGGGAGATGTTTCTCAGTCGTGGTTATCCTGTTCTATTACTTGACGAGTTGATCCAAGAAGTCGATATGAAAAGGATTGATGGATTTTATAAACCTATTCTTAATCAAATTGAGATCAGTACAATCCATGGTCCTAATAATTTTTGTCCTCCACTCCCCGTACCATATTCAAACCCGAATTCTGGGCCAGTTACTACTAGTAGTAAACCTCAGTTTGCCTTGAGCTTTGTTACTACTTTTAATGTAAATTCTCAGGCTATTTGGTCAGCTATTTGTAAGAACTGGCATTTCATTTCCAATAACACCTTTCTTCTTGAGAAATTAGGTGTTCAACCTCGTGTTGTTTATAAAAGGGGATGTAACTTAAAAGAATTACTACAAAGGAACTCGTCTCAAATTCTATATAGTAGACAGAAAGGGATGTCCCCCTGTGGTTTTTGTAATTGGTGCAAAATGGTTAAGTCGGGTAATTCTTTTGTAGTCAGGAATAGGAAATATCAGATCCATCACAAGTTAAATTGTGAGTCAAAATCTATTATTTATGTAGCATTATGTAATTGTTGTCCAGCTTTCTATATAGGGAAGACGGACCGTAAGGCCCGTGAACGGATTTACCAACACGTCTATGCAATTAGAAAGAATTCAAATGATAATGCATTAGCTAAACATATTAGTATTTACCCAGGACATAGTTTTTTATTTATGGGTATAGATCAAGTCCCCACTAGTATTAGAGGGGGCCCCTTCTCTTTGATTTTAGAGAACCGGGAACTTGAGTGGCAGTTAAAGTTAGATGCCTTCAAGTTCCCTGGATTGAATGAAAACAGTAACATCTAAGCAGTTTTAAAGCTTAGGAGTTATTTTAGATAGATAGGTTTATGCTTGTGGTACTTCTTGTATTTAAAATTAGTTTTTTAAAAAATGTTTTGATTTTTTTTAAAAAATGTTTTGATTTTATATTGACTGTCACTTGCACTTATCACAATGAGGTAACAACATAGGTCTGTAGTCTTATTTTTTATATATTTATTGTGATTTATAAAGTATTATTTGATTGTGCAATTTAGAACTGGCAACACCTTTATTATACGCACAGGGAGTTGACGGGTTTCGTGTCACTTCCTTTTCCTATAAAGGTGTGTTTTTTGCACTTGTAATTGTATCTCTGATGAAGCTGCATTTATAATAGTGTCGAAAACACTGTTTTTTTGATTTAATAAATTTGCGTTAAGAAAGTATTTTTCTTCTGGACTGTGGACTCAAGGTTACCTGTGGTTTTTTGGCATATCCTACTAGGTTCTGTCCTGCAGGACCCCTTTTGCACGAGCCATCCACGTAGTATATCCCCTCGGCATCATCCAAGGGGACATCTGTGAGATGTTTTCTAGGTAGTCTCTTTTGCTCAATTACCTGCAGGGGTCAGGAGCAGAGTAGAAGGGTTTAAAGTCGTGCATCGTTCAATTGTCACATGAGGTTGGCTCAATAATATAGTCATACAGGAAAGATGCCTAGCAGGGGAAAGATATGCCACCTTTTCTTGTAGTAAAATAATAGCGACTGCATGAGGTACTCTCAAAGCGAGAGGGTGGAACAAGACTACTTTGGCTGAAGCCTGTACTGCCATTGCAGCTGCAATGACTGCTTGTACACAATGGGGTAAGGACCGTGCCACTGGGTCTAGTTGTGATGAGTAGTAAGCAATGGGGCATTGCTTATCCCCATGCTGTTGTGTTAATACTGAATGTCATATAACCCTGCTTGCGATCTACAGTTTGGAAAAAATGTTTATGGTAGTTTGGCAATCCCAGAACTAATGAGGACGCTATTAACTGCTTTAGTTTACAGAAGGGAGATTCTACTTCTGGTGTCCATTGTAACAAATCCTGGGCTGCCATAGGCTTCTTATATATAAGGTCAGCCAGAGGTGCAGATTCCAAGGCATAGTTTGGAATCCAACTCTGGCAAAAATTAGTTGTACCCAGGAAGGACATAATTTCCTTCTTGGTAGTGGGTTTTGGTGCTTGCAAAATTGCTATTTTTCTGTCCTCATCTAACATTCTACCTTCCTTGGATATTGCATATCCTAAGTATTTGACCTGTTTTTTCCAAAACTGCAGTTTATTTTTATTTACCTTATATCCCTCAATGGCTAAAAATCATAGAAGTGCTATGGTATCTTCTCTACAATCCTGCTGGGTGGGGGCCGCCAGCAAGATGTCATCAACATAAAGTAAAATCTGACTGCCTTTTGGTGGGGTGAATCCCACCAAGTTGCTTGCCATTTCTTGTGAGAATATCATTGGACTTTCACAATATCCCTGTGGTAGTCGTGTATATGTATACCTTTTCTCCTGAAATGTAAATGCAAACCAATACTGGCTGTCAGGGTGTATCGGTATCGAAAAGAATGCGTTGCTGATGTCTACCACAGAAAAATATTTTTGTTGAGGTTTTAAATCATTCAACAGGGTGTGTGGGTCTGGCACCGTGGGTGCCCTTGGTATTACTGCATCATTTATGGCTACTAAATCCTGGACCATACGCCATTCTCCATTGGCCTTTTTAACTGGAAATAAGGGTGTGTTACATGGTCAATCGGGAGATTCTACTAGTATCCCTCCTTTAAGTAAGGCTGCTGTAATAGGCTTTATCCCTGCCTCTGCTTCTTTTCTTAAGGGATACTGTCTTTTTTGTGGCCTGAATGCTGACTTTGGTGTGGTAGTAACTGGTCCTGCTGTACGAATGAGTCCTACATCCGATTTCCCTGTCGACCAGAGAGTCTCTGGTATGTCTCATAGGGCATTCTCTTCCTCCTTTAATAGGAGTGTCAATAAGCTGTTCTTGCTAGACTGCAAGTGCACAGCTGGGTTGGTCTGAGTTATCCAATTCAACTTTTGTACTTGTATTCCTTGTTCTGACAGTTCTAGTTCTGTCTGTTTTTCCCATCTCGTGACTTTTTCTCCTAGGTCTGCCCATTCTATATTTCTGTTTTTGGTTAAGCTAACATGTGGTAATCGATTAGATTTATAAAGTGCAAAGAACTCCTGGGGCAATGAACAGCTGGCTACACTGTTCCCTTCTGTGTCCCAGTACAGGTTACGCAATATCAATCTGTTTGCATGATTCTTAAATAACTCATGCTCATATTCCTTATCAGGTCCTGGTGTGTTGCAATAATACAGGGTACAGTGCAACAGGTGTTGCTCATCAATGTCAAGGGAGGGGAACTTGCTGATGGCTAGGTTTATTAACTCTTTGGTCACAGTCCCTGGACCAGTCGTAACGAAGTCCTGGCTGTACCAATAGAACATTTCACCCTCCGATTGCACTACAAAGGTGTTAATTGTTTGCTGTGCATCCATACCCTGCATGATTGGGACTACTGATATACCAAATAACTGCATGAGGTCTCTGCCCAAGAGGTTTACTGGGTATTTTGCAGAAATTACAATTTTGCTTCTTTGTGCCAATCCTGAAACTGGATCAGTTATTGCAATGTTACGGGAGAGAGGCTCCTGATACAGCTGTCCATTAGCTGCTTTGACCAGTATGTAATCAGGTGACTCTGTGTTTTCTGGCAGTTTGCAGGGGTGTATCAGGGTTCGTGATGCCCCTGAGTCACACAAAAATTTGACCTCCCTCCCTTCTACCAAGAGTGTAACTTCCGGTTTTGTTTCTGCTAAATAGAGCTCCAAGCTCAATAAAGCTAGGTCTAATATTTCATTTTCTTCATTGTCACCAACTTCCTGCACTTCCTCTACTCCCTCTATCGCATTCTCATTTGTCCTTTCTTCACTGGCCCCTTCTAGTGATTCTTGACTACCATATAGTCAGTCCTCATCCTCCTTGTCTTCCGTTGTTACCTTCTTGATTTTCTTGCAATCCCTTGCCAAATGTCCCTTTTTACCGCATTTAAAACATTCTCCCTTTTTTCCACCCTTCAAAGTCCTCTGATCACTGATCAGATTGTTTATTTCCCTGCGTGTTTTTCTTGCCCTTTTTCCCAGACTGTACTACATAAACTTCTGCTCCATCTTCTACAGAAAATACTTGAGCTTTCTTTTTCTTTTTGCAATTAAAATGCCTTTCTGCATGCCTAGCATATTCAAGTAATGATTGTAACCTGCTTGTACGATGGTCTACCATGTGTTTCGTAATAAAACCGCTTATAGGCATGCTACTGCCTTTTAAAAATGCATTCTTTAACTGCTGTTCATATGGGGAATCTTGTGTTTGATCTTCAGGAACCTGCATTCCACAGTGGTTATTAAAACATTCTAACAATCTGGCATAATACCGATCAATTGTTTCACCTTCTTGTTGGATGCATTGATTAATGCAAGTCCAGTCTGCCCTAAGTTTCCACTTTTCAGAGATGTGGTCTGTAAGACCTTTTACTCTGGTGTCTAATTCTGTGCTGCTATGTGGGAGGGGTCTTTCTGCAGCATCACGGGGATTCCAGTTCCCACTAATCATGTACCAATCTGGCCCTACAATTTGTCTAACTACTTTTTCTATTTCTTCTCCATTCAGGTTATAACTCAACCTCATTCCTTGTAAATCTTCTGAGAATTTTCTGAAATTAAACTTTGGATGGGGAATTCCCTCAGTGGCTTTCTGGATATCTTCCAGAGACCAAGGTCTATACACTAAGATAGTTGGGTCCTGATTGTCTTGACCTGCCTGAGGGTTGGGTACTTTTATAAGCGGGCATATTTCTTCTTCACCTATAGATTGTGAATTCTTACCTATTTTCCATAACTCGATACCTTCTTCTGAATTACATGCCTTTGTTCAGGACCTGGTCCCAATGGGATCTCTAATTTTAGTCAGTTTTAATTTCACAATATCTCTATCTTCAATGACCGCAGGATATAGTGGGGTTGGACTAATCTGTTCACTTGCTTCATATTCTGGTAAGGAAGGCGGAGGTGCTGATGCTATTACTAAGTTATTATCCTCCCTATCTAAAAACATTGCTTTTGAATCTTTGTTTTTTTGTTCCCTACGGTTTACTTCCTCCTGCCACCTGTGTGCCTGAGGAATTCCTAATCGACGTTGCTTTTTTACTCGACCCTTTGAATAATTTTTGAGCTGTTTGATAAGTTTGATAAGCTAGGATTTTTCTAATTTTCCATCAAATTTGTATTTATTAACCCATTTTGAATAGTATCTAATATTGTCTGCGCTGCGACTGCATATATTTTGCGTCTTCCATTAACGGTGGGTTTTGGGGTCTTTTTGTGCAATTATTACCCATTTTGTTTTACCCTTTGATCATTACGTAACTTCTCTTAATTTTTAACGTGGTACGACAGATTTTGTTATAGTCTCTTCAGAATGGCTGCCTACTTATTCTGTTTCTCCTGATCTATGACAAGACAGTAATCTTTTTTGTCCCTGATTTGCAAAAATACAATCTGACAAAAACAATACACATCTAGTCCCTGATCTAAAACAGAAAACAGAAAAAAGTAGATTCACCTTACCTGAGCCTATGTGATTGATCACCGATTCGCGGAGACCCGTCCTTCAGTCACAGATCAGAAAGTGGCTGGCTTCTTTTGAACGACAATTCAGTCGGGGGACTTTTCATATAAGAAGAACTGATTTGGTTTCTTCCCCGTATGGTTTCAACCACCTGGCCGTCTGATCCAAGGTGAAGAGAGGGTTCCGGCTCAAGGGACCAATCTGTAAAAGGAAAAAACTTTAAAGATCAATGCACGTTAGGTTCAAGCAAGGCACCCTTTATTACTTGCAGCAAGGAGACAAAGCATGTAGGTACAAGATTTGTCTGGCTCTTCGATGATCAGTATGTTATTCTTATACAGTTCTCTTCATGTCACACAGAAAATGTTACTATTCTATTGCTGACGTAGTTGGACACAGCTTTCTGTATGTTTCACAGAAATTGTTACCAGACTTATACATGATTGGATTATTTGCTGTCTTGCAAAAACATTTTGAGAATAACAACCTGTCCTTGGGCTTATTTTAGCCCACCTTAACTTTTCAATTCTTCAATTGTACAGTTGTAATACATGTGTTACATTTTGTCTAGATTCAAGGTACATTTCTAGCTTTAGTACAAGTAATGCTGACTATGGTTTATATTTTCAAGCATCTATTGTTTTCTTTATCAAAGCTTCTAGCAGCTGTATATTTTCTCATGGTATAAGCAGAAATTAAATATCTCTTTGTTAAGTTTCCTGACATTAGCAGAAATGAAATGTCTCTCAAGTTTCTAACAGCTGTGCAGATTCATGCAGTGTGAACAGAATAAATGTATTAACACTTTTAAACCTCGAATGCACTAAGCATGCATGTTACTATTATATATTTTTCTAACAGACCTCAACCAAAGGATGGTTAGAAGCCTGACAGTCTTTTTCTTTATATTAGGTGCACATAATCTTGGTTCTGTCTCCTCTGTCTTTGTTGTCTCTCTTTGCACATATCAAATGTCAGTGTTTAATCTGCCTATGCTTTCTCTTTCTGCACTTGGTCCTTTCTGTGCTGCTACCCAGCCCCAATTTTTCTGCTAAAATGCATGTGACCAATAAGGACTTTGGATATTCATGTTTTTGTTTTCTTTCCTGTCATACCTCCCCTATGCATTAACAGCTTAGTTACGTCTTTCTGTTCTATATCTAAAAAAGCACCCTTGCAAATTTCCTCTGTTAGCTACCTCTTCTATTATTCATTTTACTTTCCTGATTTTCATTTGTTTTTTTTTTTGTTTTTTTTTTTACTTTTCTTTCTTCAGTTTTGTCCCTTTAACTTTCTCCGTTTCTTACCTTTGTTCCTCTTACATAGTCCTTTATCCAGTCCTGTCTATCAAGTCCTTATATTTTTTTCCAAGTTTGATCTCTCCAATCTGTTGCTGTCCATTCCCATATCTCTTAAACTACCACAACCCAAGCTTTCTTAAGTCTACACCTTGCATATGTCTCACTAATCCTTACATTTCAGGGTCAGTTATTTAAGCTTTTCTTTCTCAGGTGTAACTGTCACTTTTGGATTTGAGACTCAACTGCTGAATTCTGTTACTAATGATAAAGATAGGAGCTGGTGGCATTGTTATTACTTTTATATGTTAAAGTATCTTTAGGGTAGATGTATTTGTATGTTTAAGATACATGTTGTTTTTAATCATCTGTTCGATAGCTTTATTGTATTTCCTACGTTTATTTGTTTTGATAATTGATTTTCATGGAAGCCATTTCTGATGAATTTGTGTTTTTGTGTCATTTTATAACCTAGCTATATGATCTGTCTCAATGCTAATCCTACTATTTGTAGTATGTGAGCATCCTACTTCAACTAACTATCACTACTTATGTTTTTTTCTTGCCCTTTTGCCTGCCAATTATCTTTTATCCTCTTTTCTTTCTGTGCAGTTCTCCTCTTCTAGCTGCCCTCTACCTGTCTCTTTGTGCCCTTGTAAGTGCATGTCCTGATGATGACCTAGATGATGCAAGCATTATTACTGTGTTTGGTTATGAGTGGTGGTGGGCAGGGAAAGATGGGGATGAGTAGCCAATTGTTGTCCAACATTTTCATGGGGGAGAGATGCGGCTAGGCCAGCTACTGTACTGACACCTAGTGGAGACTCAGTATATTACCAGTACTGTGTACGTTTGTCAGCAGTAATTACATGATGTCAGTAAGTAGAGCGTACTGTAACTAGAACCAGACATGCATGATAGCATAGATGTATAGAGTTCAGCACTGAATACTGAACTCATTGGATCATGGGTGGTGGATAGTGGTTAAAGTACAATAAAAAATAATCTGATTGTAGTCTGAATGACAGATTCTTGTAGAAAGTTCTCACCCAAATGGAGAAGTAATGAACTAAATGTTTTCTGTCCCACAGAGTGAACAAATGTGCCATTTATGAGGGCTGAGTATTGACAGGCAGCAGGATCATAAAAATAAGACAAGGGTCACATCCTCAGATGTTTCTTAGCTAAATCAATGACCTCCATGTAAAGGTATTGACCCATCTCTTGTCTGTCCCCTTTTCCATCATCTTCTGTAAGTCCTTAAACCTTTATTCTTTTCTTTCCTCTTACTCATTTTCCTTAGCTATTGCTGTTCACTTGCCTTCACATTTTATACACTATGTACACTTCAGTAGCAGTCAGTTGCATTGGTTTCCCTTAATATTATACAGTAAACTACTTTTTCTGTTTCAAATAACCAAAGTCCCTCTTCATATTTAACACCACCCACTTCTACAACTCTAGACACACAAGTCATGATACTTAACAGCAATATCTCCCTCCATATCTCCAACCATCTTGTCTGCCACCAGACAACACTGTAACAGTCTGTGTCTATTTCATCTTTGTTTGATTTAGAGTCGAAGTTGTGGTGGGGCAAAAACAGACTAACAAAGAAACATTTAAGATATTCAGACTATTTCTAATATAAAGAGTGAGCTGGGATTATCCTAAACAGGGATTTGAAAAGTACTGTATTCAATTAGTTTAATGTTGAAACTGGTTTGTATTTTAAACAAATGTCTCAGCATATTATAGTATAATATAATATAGTGTAGTATATTATACTGTAGTATAGTATAGTACAATATAGAACAGTACAGATTAGTATAGTATAGTATAATATTTTTTCAATGTTTAATGAATTCAAGATTTATTTTTCTCCAAGCAAAGGAGAATGAAGTGTAGATGTATGTAAGAGAAGTACATCTTCTTAAACTGGTATACATTTAATGAGATATGTGCCATGTGATCTAAAGCAAATAAGCACTTGTTTTCAGGAAAGAGTGTGAATGGATCTTATCTAAGTATTTCCATTACAGGTCATTCTTGAAGAAATATATATATATATATATATATATATATATATATATATATATATATATATATATATATATATATATATATATATATATATATATATATATATATATATATATATATATATATATATATATATATATATATATATATATTACACCAGTCCTTCAGAATGTGATAATAATGCTGCATACTGCATAATGAAAGCCCTGACACAGCTACGATTGCATGACCTGATGCCCCAAATGTTTGTCATTTAGTATAACATATGTGTAAGCACACATAACAAAGCAGTATGTACAAAAGATTGCTGAAAATGGCAACATAATAATCTGTTGCAACAATAGAAGTCATACAATCATAGGGGTTTAAGCCTAAATAAGATAATTCCTGAAAAAGATCCTGAAAGTGTAATTCAAATAACAACAGAATTGTAGCACAATCACCACAGTCAAAAGTCCAAGTCAAAGGAGAATACATTTACAATAATCTCACAAGCCTAAACTGGAGAAGCCAATGCTCAGCAAACAGGAATTCCTCCAAGCTTAGGTTTATTTTATTCTTTTTAACCAGAGGATTTGAGAAATATCCATAGCCTAGTTCACAGCAGAGAAGATATTTGGTACTGGACTCAGGACTTCTCTTAAGTGGTCACACCCTCTGATCATGGTGATGAATATGGTAAATGGCTAGTTCCTACAATACAAATATAATGTGGTGTACAGTGATAAAGTTGTGAGACTGTGTTTGTTGATTCCAAAATAAAAAAAGAAAAAACATAACATTAATTCTGTCATACAGACAAATAGGTGTAAGGATTTGGAAAAGCAATGAGAACGTAGCTTCTTAAAAGTAATGGGTGAGAAAGTGCAGCTAATGGACATATATCAGTAGAACACATCTAAGGAAAATGTCCATTCATACACATCCCAACCTTTATGTACAAGGAATCTGGATAAAGGCAAAAATAATGAGGGGGGGGGTCTAGGCCCAAGATCTGGGAAAAATATAAAATATTGCCATTCTAGACGTGGAAAGTTGCTAAAATAACAACATATGAAGTCTGAAATTCAAATGTATTCAAATGTATGCCATTATTTAGTGACTGCTATCCTGAATGATTTATCAAAAAAACACAAATTTTAAAATCACAGACCAAACATATAAGGCAAAAATCCAGACATTGTCTAAAACTATTATACTTCGAGAGTTTTAACCTTGACTGGACTACCTGCTCTTCTAACCCTCCTGTTAACTTTATAAACATGTACAATTTCTGTCAAAAAATTAACCACCCCACATACATTGGCAAACACACCAACAGGCAATCCATTCTTGACTGGATTTTAACAAACAACTCCAATATTAGCTATGATGCTGGGTGTTTCCCTGACACACTAAGCAATCACTTCATTACCTACTTGATTAGAAAACATACACACAATTCCTGTAATATTTCATTTTGCCACATTCAGAATAAGAAACACTTTTCTCCTACCTTATTTAATGCTCTTCTTTAAAAGTATGACTGGATAGCTCTAAACCTCTTCAACTGGACCATGCAGTACAGTGCTTCAATAGTGCTGCCCTACAAATACTTAATGATCTAGCCCCAATTAGAAAAATTTGTACCAAATCCAAACAGCTTCCCTGGTTGCCAAAAGACACAATTCTTGTTCTAAAACAAAGGGACAGAGCCTGGTAGCACTTTCAAAATAATATAAGAAAACAAAATCTCATTACCTACCAACAGCTTCAAAATCAAACCAAAAAACTAATTAAACAAGACAAAAAAAACTACTTCCAAACAAGTCAGCTAAAATGCAAGAAAAATCCCAAACGATTCTGGCAATCAATCAACCTCCTACCCAACCGAATAAAACATACTACCCCAGCTGCAACTCTGACCAACCCAAATGATTGCATATCCATTCAATTTAACTCCCAGTTTATTACCTCAATAACCTCTCTACTAAACAGAACCCCTAATACTCTTCTGTCCGTCCCTCAAACCTCCAACAACAGTTCTACCCTCCTCTATCTCAAACCTATCCAAACAAGTTATGTTAAAAATTTCCTTTCTTAACTAAAACTTTACACATTAGCTGCAGACCAGATACCTGGTGACTTTCTGCAACTAACTGCTACTTCCATCACTTACCCTATATCTATTCTCATTAACCATTCTAGCTCTGAACAGTACGTACCACTCTGGAAAATATCTCACATCATACTCTTACATAAAGGCAGTCCCTCTACTGATGTTTCTAACTACAGACCCATAGCCATTTTGTCACCACTTGCCAAAATCTTAGAAAAATGTACACAGAAATAGGTCTTAGTTCACGTTCTGTCAAATAATCTACTATTTAATACACAATGGCTTTCGACCTAGGCATAGCACCATTACAGCTCTAATTAGCTTTACTAATACCATAAATCAACTTAAAAACAAACAAAAAAAAAAACAACTCGTTTCTGCTACCTTCCAAAATATGTCAAAAGTATTTGGCACTATATCTCATCAAAAGCTTCTCAACAAACTGCCTTTCTACCACTGTAGCTCTGAAGCCCTAAGCTGGTTTCATAGCTACCTGTCAGATTTGAAACAAGCCACTTTATGGGACAATAAACTCTCCCCCCCAGCTCTCTATATGTGTAGCAGTCCCACAAGGATCTATCGTTGACCCACTTTTATTCACAATTTTTACCAATGACCTAAACTCCTCAGCAAATCCAGCCTCAGTTATACAATATGCTGACAATGCTCCCCTAATCTACTCTGCCCCTGCTTTCAAGGAACTCCAAGAAAAAACTCAGGCAGCCCTCCACAATATTGAAAACTACTTAACAGCCCATCAACATATACTTATCCCCAATAAAACCAAGCTTATGGTCTTCTATAATTCCTCAACAACAACCAACCAATCACCTCTATTTCCTCCTCCAATGGCACAAAAATAGAACCTGTTGAACATACAAAACTTCTTGGTGTCACAATTGATAGTGGACTTAAGTTTAATAAACACTTTGTACTAACAATTAAAAAGGTTCATGCCAAACGGTTCTCTCTATAGGGCTAAGTCGTATCTTACTGACCATGCCAGACTTGCAACACCCAGAAACCATCTCTTATCTTCCCTTCTTTACTGTTCATAAATATTTACCAATCTTCACAAATCTGAACTGAATAGCCTTGAATCTTGCTATAACAAAAATAGCCAAATTCATCATTTGGCATTCAGTCTCAAAGATCTCACCATTGCACTGCCCTTCTCCAGCTGAACAGGTTAGAACTCCCTCGCCTGCTTACTCTGCCTCCGCTACTAACTGCCCATACAGTCTTATAAAAACCTAACAACTGCCCAGCTCTATCTGACCTTGTCCAACCCTACACTAACCTAAAATCTCGTAGGTCTGCTGATATAGTATTGTTGAAGGTTAACAAAACCCAAAACTCTCACGGGGGTCTCCTTATACTCACATATCATTGCCAAACCTTGGAATTCTCTACCTCAGCATATTTTGTCCATCAATGATACACATTCATTTAAACAGCCCCTAAAGGAATATTTCACCAAACATAGGCTTTGCTCATGTTCTCCATCAGGCTAACTAATTTAACTCCTAATTGTCTAATGTCCTTCTCTCCACCACCCATTGTCAATATTTCTTGGCAATTGAGCCTTTTTAGCTTCAGTATGTGATATTTTTATCCTGAAAAAAAATGTATATATATTTTTGTTTTGTCTGTATGAATAGCATAAGCTTATTGTACTAGCATTGTTATATGTTTTTAGATACAATGTCAAGGAAATTGTGTTTGAACTCCTATTGTAATTGTCATATGTACAAATGTATAATTATGTAGCTTTCTCTGGAGCTTTTCTCCCCAGGTCTCCACTAAAAATGGGCTTCTGACCTAGTTGGACACTACCAGGTTATCAAATGTAAATATATAAATAAAATAAATAAATAAAAATCTGGACAGTTTAGAGGAATTCACATATGTAGTCTTAACTGTGTAAAGAATTATAAATCAGATTTTTTTTTTTAGAAAAGATATTACATATCATAGAATTCTACATCAGCATTCTGATGACAGCATCACCTAATAATTATACTTACAAATGAAGGGATGCTGTGAGTTAGCACTGAATATCACACACAAACATTATGAGTTCCTCTTTACTGCAGGGGTTCAAAATCTAGCTTTAAGTACATGTCCCCCAAGTGAAGTGATAGGAACAAGATAAGAAAGGTGATTAACTTTCCAGGTGTCTGTGCATATGTTAGATGCAAAAAATCCTTTAGTTATATGCATCCTTTGTTACTCAAAGGATTCAAAGTGCTTGTTGTTTAATAACTTGCATATCCTTCTTATGACCAGCAGACAGAAATGTGGAGTCAGAAGCATGACTTAGAGGCACTAATTTGTCAGATTTTTGTTTCTTTGTTACACTTTGCTACAGATGGATTCAATACAGTATATTTTAAAACAAAAATACTGTTGGCTGTTCTGATAAATTGCATAATCTAGTCTGGAAGACAGTTTCATATGCAAACAGTAGGCTGCAATATTCCCACATAGAAAATCATATAAATTTAGAAAAAGAAAGCCATAGCCTAGGTAAATGTGTGCACAGACACACACACACACACACACACGCACACATGCACACACACACACACACACACACACACACACACACACACACACACACACACACACACACACACACACACACACACACACAGTTTCTAAATAAGTTTTGCCATTTTGTAGCTTTTAACCTATCTGTATAGTTTTGGGCAAAACATTTAACTGGACAATGCTGACCTGTGGTATGTCACCCCAACTTTCCCTAGGGTGTGTGTGTGTGTGTGTGTGTGTGTGTATAGCAAAGTGATTTGTCAATGTAATACATGGGCAGCCAAATGTTAACACTGTCACAGCCAGGTCTGAGATCACTAATGTTAAACAGGGGAAATTCATAAACAGGTTAATGAGCCGATAAGGTGGCTTTTCTCATTGTCACCATATCTGTCTCTGAATCTTATTTTCTCACTATCACGTAAAGTGGCTTATCTTTGGTAGGCAATTTACATGAGTGATGAAAACTTTCCTGAATCCTTGGGACTTTGGGACACACACGCACACACGCACACACGCACACACACACACACACACACACACACACACACACACACACTCACTTGCTGTAATTTATTTCCTGTTTCTTGAGATGGTTAGCTCTTTTCAATCTTCAACAGAGCAGCCCAGGCCCAGTCCATACTACAAGCTGTGTTCCATTCAGCTGTTTCTCTTGAACTATTGTCCAGAAAAGAGGAACAATATGGACGTAAAGCAACATATAGCTGGGGTAGTATATAGGCACTGGTATATTATACATCTAAATGAGAACATTCATGGATGTGTGTGAAGAGGGAGGCAGTATAGACAGCAGATACTGTTGGGAGAACTTCTTCAGCTAGCATTTGTTCTTGGATCATAATGATTGTATAGTGTGGTCTCACATTTTGACCCTTTTCTTAATAAAAACAACAGAAACATATGCACATGGAGCTTTTAATGAAATGTTAATAGCAGTCTTCATGTAAACAAAATACTGACTTAATCTTATACATGTCATTTGAGGCAGACGTTGCTAATGCATTAGCCAAAAGAAAGCATGTTTTCCCAAGAGCAGCAGCTCAAAGAATATGTTCTTGTCATTCTGCTTCAGCTCTTAATATTGATATTTCAGTAAGATTGCAGTAAACTAAGCTTGTGTTTATTGGTATGGAAGTGGGTCAAATATTGTTTGATGAGCTTCAATTTTGAAAAGTATACATCAAGGCAAAAGCAGTGCCATTGTTATGCAACTTTCACATAGGTAATAAGCCTGAAAATGTTATCTCATATAAAAGATGTGCTTTAACTACTCAGTTCCTTTTCCCACTTGCTAAGAAATATTTTCTAAGTATTCCACTGTATTAAGGCAGCATCATGGCATAGAGTGATAAATCCTTGATGGCAACCTGGGTTTGATATATATCTCAGGCATCTGAGGTGCTGGTATCAAAGGATGGGTATACTCATATCTGAGGTGTCGGGTGTTCATACCTGGATGGTGCTCATGTTCAATCCCTGGTAGAGGCCATGGAGGGTTGTCCAAAGTAGAAAGGGTGGAGGACATTTGTTGTGTTGCTTTGATGTGGGACAATATGCCAGCAAATCCCCATTGTAGTCTTACAGATTGGACATTAACAAGTGTTTGTAAATGAAGGGAAGCTTAGAGTAAAAATTCTGCTAACAATCAGCATGGCAAAGAATCCTGATGCATTGATCTCCTCATGAGTCCCAACCTTCCTCAGAACAAAGCTGGCAAGGTCAGTAGGGATAAGCAGACCTAAGTATTGATAACAGGCACTAAGAGGGGCTGATGGTCAGCTGCACGTGAGAAAAAAAGTATTCTACCGAATAAGAAATTTGTTAGGCATGTGCATAGTTAATATCCTCATCTGCCTTCTGTGATGAAGACAATTTCTGTAAATAAAATACTGGAAAGCAAGAAGCTAAGATACCTATGCTGTTTAGTTATTGCATAGCACAGTAAACCTAATGTCCATCAGTTTATTGTGATTCATTTTGCAAAGTCCAGCTCATGCTCAATGTTTCAATTACTTACAGGCAACATGTTTACAATATACCATGTTAAAGCAAATTTAGTTTTAGACAAAATGACACTTTGACTAGAAGAAGCAGATTAATTTGCATGCTAAGTGAATAAAAATGGTTTCTAAACCATGAATAAGCTTCCTTGAGGATTATTTGTTAATAAACCCATTTTAGTATAGGAGGATATGCAAATTTCAGTCTAGAAGTTCCACCTCATGTGCCGTCTAAAAATCAGTCACTGTTGTCTCCCCTCTCTAAAGAAAGTCTGATGTTGCTCATTTACTATAGTATCTTGCACAAATACATATATATGTTTATAGAACCACAGAAAAGTATTTAGTATGTCTGTGCACTGATGCTTCCATTTTTATTTATTTATGTACCTGTCTGTCTATCTGTGTGTCTAGCTATCTAATCTATCTATCATTAATCTGGCAGACCTGGAGCTTCACCAGTGGAAACCCTTTGGTCATTGCCTACCTCAGCACCTATGTCAGCCACATATTTGGAACCCACGAAGAGTTGTCTGAATATCTTACAGTGGACAGGAACTTATCTGTCTCAGTAGGTGATGGTTCAGTAGCAGGTCCATTGTCAGTAGCCCTCCATTCCAATGCTATAGCAACAGCTTGGTTCTTTGCTTTTTTGACCATATCACTGACGCAATGTCTGATTTTCCCATAATCATGGCCATGGCCTCCTTCAGCATTTACATCAGTGATCACAGATATGGTTACAAAATGATTCTTATATGTGTGATCTGCATCACCAGAGGGCTTGTACTATCACCTCATTCTCCACATCTGTAAATGGTGGTTTACATGAGCTCAATGTCTAGGGTGCCATATCCCTTTATTTGATGAAAAATAAGAGAAATGCATATATGTGTGAAAAAATTAACCAATTTGGCTGGCCAGAAAACAGATATGAATGCATGCAGGCATCATGCCAGAAACTAAATGTATGGTACTCTAGGACAACACATAGGTAGTACCCAACTCTAAAATCCTCCCCAAAAGACAATGCAAGAAAAACTAAAAAAAAATGACAAAATGCTTTAGGAATGACAAGAATGTGGAAGTCTGCAATATATATCAGCATTTACAAAATATATTAAATAAAATGTAGGATGTTAAACATTTACCATTTGGGATAACCTTTGTATGATATGTATATATCACAGCTTAACATATTTCTTGGACTACAATGTAACCTTGCCATTGCTACTAGTCCTAAAGGTATTTTTTATAATGTGTCTTTGCTCTCAGTGACATGTTTCTATAAAGGTTGGTAACATTACCTGAGGTTACTTAAAAATATTTTAATATATAATATACTATAACAATATCAATAGGTAAATTGCAGACAGCATACAATACTATTTAAAAATTAAGCTATCTCTAATGTTTAAAAAATAGTTTTTAAATAAATACCACATACCTTCATAGACATCTTTATGAAAGTACCCAACAATTGCAATGACAGCATTGAAACAGCAGTATCAAAGACTGGATGCAAACAGTCTCTGCAACTATGATGCAAGTGCCTTACCACTATGATGGACTTATATAGTGCAAATCTACTCCTGTGAGCACTGTGAATATGCATAACAGGTGTGAACTTATTAGCATTCATTAATCACACAATATACATAAAGATCTGGGTAGGTAAACATAGTGTAAGGACCTACACAATGCCATGCACATACTCTAGCAGTACAAGAACAAGCACTGAGATGTGATGATTGCTAAATACTTGCAAGTGTGAATTATTAGTGTCAGTGCAGGACTAATTAGTGTTTCACACACTTTCCAATTTAATCTATGCTTCCTGAGGGTGATCCAGGAAGAACAAGGTTATGAAAAGTCAGAGATTACATTGGCTAACTTAGGAGATAACTAGTATAACATTTTTATTATTAAATGCTAATGACTCAAATGAGCCTTTGAGTACAAAATTGTCTGTAATTCATATGAAATACATAACAGTTAAATATACAAATACATATCAAAATTGATCTAAATGACATTGTATTCATGTTAGAAGGTATAAAAAAGAGGATGATGCTCACAAAAGAAAGAGAAGAAAGCAACTGCAGTATTGCAAAACTATTTTACTATTGTAACATGAGCTATTTTGCTTAACCTTTGCAAACATCTCAGTCTTCTACACATCTACTGGGAAATTATAAAATAAAACAATGAGAAAATACTTGTATTGGGCCCTAAATGTAAAGTGATAAAATGTCATATCTTGAGTATATGCAATCTTACTTTCTATTCTTCTTAGTATGTCTGTGGCAAATAATGAAAATAATCTCAAATGTTTCATGTTAAGACCTTTTTGTCAAGGTTCAAATCTACATATGCTGCTGTTTGTGCAAAAGTAGTGATTGTTCAATGCTCATATTTTGTAGTTATAAGACATCAACATTGAAAAAAAATTCACAAAGAGTTTAAAATTATATGTATTTTTGGCATTGTCTTTTGTGTGCCACTAGGCCTTGCAGACTGTTGACTGTTCATGTTCTAAGGCAAAAATGAAAAATTCAATTTGGTACACCTTTTGTAGTATAAATGAGCCTGGCACTGGTGAACAGCTTTCAGCATTCAGGACAGTAAATGTACCTGTCAGTTACCTATCTCTCTGGCACAATATATAATTGCAGTGAGCTTGAGGAAACAGAACAGGTAGTACAGGATTCAAAGCCATTTTACAAGTAATTTTACTGAGGGTTTCAGCAGAAATATTAACACAATTTTTTATATAGGAAATTGAATATCCTATGTCTGTGTAATAAATGCTAAATCTGTTACCTATAGTATAGTATAGATAGCTTGTTTGAAACTCAGCTATCCATATTGTTAATAACATTTGATATGCATGATTGAAATTGTGACAGTCTATAAAGTGTAATAACAGAAAATCAGTAACATGATGAATGTGGAAATATGTATACTACGTGCTGGATGACCTATACATATCTGTCAACTAATGACAATGCCAGTAATACATTCCCTTTAAAATGATGCCATTATCACTTATATATGCTGTATCTAAAATGAGGAAATGTCATCTGCAGTGTGTCCTAATTGTGGTTACAATAAGCCTTGATAATCTGTAACACAAATGCATGTTCCGATGTGGGAATTAGATGTTTCAGGGATGAATGTGTGAATGTGTCAGGTTAATGCCATAAGTGATGTGTTCATTGCTAGATAATTATTTTTACTTTTTTATTTTTTATTATTTTTTATTACTGTATTTGCATACCACTTGAAGGTATGGAATGATTGTTCCTGTCTGATGGCAAAAATGAAAAATGTATTTCGGGCAAATGAGCCTGGTGTCAGCGCATGGCTATCGGTACCCTTAACAGTAATGAGTGAAGAAAATGCACCTGTCAGCTACCTGTCATACTGGCAGAAGGAATAATTCCAGTTAACTTGTAGAACGTGAACAGGAAATGCCTGTTTCAGATCCAGATTGCAAATTATTTTACTGAGGGGGTAAGAATAAGTATTGCCACTCAGTCTTCTTTAAGAATACATCATAAAATGTAAATGACAATTACAGACATGAATTTGCCAATACAACTATCATTGATTGCTACATAAGTCAAATGTTATGTGTGTACATTATGTTAAGCATAGCAAGCATGCTAGCTAATGTAAAAGGAACTTACATGGGTATAAAGTACACAATATGTAATTAAAAGTATTTGACTCATCACATATAATATATTTTTGTGTGTGTATAGAACAGTTATGACATGTAAAGTATATATGGACCCTATCCTAACATGTATTACTTGTGTCATGCAAATCCAGATATATGAAATGTATTTCCAACCACAAATTATGTATTTTACATAGAACTCCAGTGCTATGAGGAGTTAAAGTGACCCACATGTAGATATTTCTTAGGAAAATCTCCATTCATGGAAAGATTTGTATACCAGAAACTACAACTTTAAAAAGGAAGTTCTCTTATGGCATTAACAGTTAATAAGCATGATTTACTATTTAATCCCTTTTTTCCTAATGTGTTTGATTCCCAGGTAGTATTAGTCAGTCTTTGTATAGTGTATGTCCCAGTATTTTTATTTTTTATTTTACATTTGTTGACCGGGATAGTCCAACTGGATACATGTCCATTTTCAGTGGAGGCCCGGGGAGAAAAGCTCCAAAGTAAACCACAATTCTATCACATATATCTAAATAAGGACAATTTTACAGGTTCAGTTGGTAATACAAAAACATAGTCATACAAATGCTTTAGTTTACACAAGGTTAAAGGAATAGAAAATACAACTGTGTTAAGTTATGAAAAGAATTAGTTTAATACATAGTGAGAGGATTAGTCTGGTCTGGCTCAGGGACATAGCCAGTGTGCTTTAAAATAAAGTTTAAGACTTTTTTTGAATTGACTTAGGGTAGGCTTTAGGGAGATATCGACAGGGAGCAATTTCCAGATTTTCCTGACATGGTTGGCAAACAATGAGTCACCAGTTGAATTGTTATATTCGACAGTTTGCACTAGTAACCTATTAGAGGAGCAAAGTGATCTTAGGTTACTGCAGGGTTTGATAACAGTTTTAAGTGACGGTGTACTGTCAGGCTGGTTTAGTACTTTATGTGCCACTAAAAGTTGGTTATACTGAAATAGGCATGGCAATTCTAACCATCCAAGTTGGTGCAGGTTTTTATAGTGGTGTGTCTTGTATGGCATTCCGGTGGCAAACCAGGCAATATGGTTGTAACAACTAGTGAGTTTATTCAGTTCTGTTTTGCCTACGTTGGTGAATAGTGGAGAAGCATAGAGGAGAGTTGAAAGAAGGTGAGAGCGTGCAATGGCTATTTTAGCAGCTGGAGTTAGGAAGGGTTTAAACCTGTAGAGTGAGCAAGTTTTTTGTTGATGGTTTTAACAGTCAGAATAACATGCATATCGAATTTGAGATTGTTGTCTTCTGTAATGCCTAGAAGCTTTGTGTGGATATCTGGGGAGATTACAGTGCCATTGTTAGATTTAATGAAGAAGGATGGTACAATGGATCATCGCATAGCTGAGAACAGCAGTATCTTAGTTTTATTTGGATTAAGGATCAGGTGATGGTCTTTTGCCAATTTTCTACTATATTGAAGGTGGTTTGGGATAGTCTTTGTAAGTCGGACTGGGAGGTATCAGAGCAGATAAGGGTAGAGTTGGGCATGTTGAATGCATTTTGCCTCTGGGATTACTTTATAGAGATCATTGATAAATATTGAAAATAGGAGAGGTCCAAGTATAGAACCCTGGGGAACACCCAGAGTATTGGGTAGGAGGTTAGAAATTCTATTTTGCCATAGGACAGCTTGTTGTCTGTTGTTTAAGTAGGAATGGAGCCATTGCAGAGCTTGAGTGTCTAAGCACATAGTCTTTAGAGTGTGACTTCGTATTTGGTGATCTACCATATCAAAAGCTTTGGAGAGATCCAAAAATAGGGCAGAGGATAGTGTGCTTCTATTGCGATTGTTGTTTATGACATCAGAAAAAGCAAGGAGAGCTGTGGTGGTACTATGGTGTGGCCTGAAACCATGCTGTGAGCTGACCAGGAGGTTGTTATGTGTCAGGTATTGTAGCAGTTGACTATGGATGCATTGTTCTATGATTTTAGTTAGTGGTGACAAAATGGCTATGGGGCGGAAATTAGACAGTTCAATAGAGTTCCCACCTTTATGGAATGGTATGACATGAGCAGTTTTCCAGATAGTGTTGATGGAAGCTTCTGCTATTATTCGGTTGATTAGAATGGAGATGGGATATGCTATTGCATCTATGGCTTTTTGCAGATACTTGGCAGGCAGAAGATCAGCAGCTAGGGTGGTTGGTTTTACTTTTTTGATTAGACTTCGAATATATGATGTAGGAACTAGTTGAAAGCTAAAGGAGGTTTGGCTAGGAGTGGTATTATTAGGACTGCAATGGCTTGGGGGTAGCTGATTGGCGAGGGACTGAATAGTCTCAGTAAAGAAGCTATTGAAGGTATTTGCTACATCACCTGGTTGTTTATCCTTACAGGCTGTTGGGGTTGGAGTGGAGGTACTTCCTGGGTGCAGACCAGTAAACCATTATGACCAAATTAATAACATTTTACCTCTACATAACAATAATTACAACAAACATCATAGAGAGTATCATTATTTAACGGTGTAACATGTAAATAGGTTGAACATCATACACAATTAAGTATTATTGTCATATTTCACTCATTCATTATTAATTTATTTTTTAAGGGACCATTCCTAATGTCACTGTCAAGCCACTTTTGTACTTTCAAGTGTGCAAATGCAGCTGGCAAGGCTGTGTGTCTTTGCACACAAGCAGGTACACATGAGATTTGAATAGGGTGCCAGTTCAAACATATAGTTCTTGGTGTTGGTCAGTAGATATGGCAGATGAAGGTGAGAATGGAGCTCTATTTACAACCCAAAGGTGGTGTGAAGTGGAGTGCAATATTTTTGTGGCCCTCCTTATCATGTGTGACAGCTGCTGCAGGGAGACTATACCAGGTCTCAGTACAAGACTGAGGCTTGGAACAGCTTGACCAAGGCTGTCTCTAGTGCAACTGGCATTCCATGAACTGGAGATCTATTACAGTGGCATGAATAGGTGGAAGTAGGACCTCCAGAGTCGATAGGAGAATGAATTTAAAGTTTTCAACCCCCCTCAGTTGTTAGTATTGTGAACCATCAACAGTCAATGATATTGAATGGATTTACTCACCAAAACTTTAATTCATTATGCATCCATTTATTGTCTTTTTATGTTTTGTACAACTTCTGAACCTATTTTCCTAAATAAGGGGGCTCATAAGAAGAGACTGGTTCACTCCAGAGAGACACAGGGTAATTATGCATAATATATGAGGGCAAGCCAGATCATAATTTGTAGTGCATCAGTCCATATGAGCTTGAGCGGACATACTTAACCTTTATGTCAACCACATGTCTACAGCAATACTAATTGATGATTGCATTAGGTAATGGATGCATCAGCTTAGCAGTGCGTGGGTTCAATTCCCAGCAGCAAAAATTAACTTTAGTACAGGATAGTATGTATAAATCATTTACTATAATATTAAATTAATAATTCAATGTTTTCTAACAGGATTTATTCACTTTGAAAGAATATATTTGGTATAACATAACCAGATCATTTAAATTTATAATAGCAATAACACTGATTTATTTTATGACACATTAATACTATCACATCATATCTGGATGCAGCAAAGTAAACATAGTCACATGTGATATTTTTTAATGTATTGAAATAATAATGTGACATGGCATTGATGTTATTATCTCTGTTTTATCTCTTCAACTCCTACTTCCCCCTTTTTATTTTGTTGATTTTTTTTTTTATGGAACCATTGCTGCTGCAGTACAGGGAGATAGACCGACCACTGGGGTTCGGTCCACCATACATCCACAGGTGGCTGAGGTGGCACCACCACAGGCAACACCAACACCCAGCACATCTGAGTCACAACCTGTCAGTATTGTCTCTACAATTCCTGCTCTACCTCTCCCTGCTTCTTGTGCAGTGGTACCAACCAGGAGTAATACTGGAGGTAGTGTCCTTGTCACCCTTCAGGAGCTGACAGAGCTGGTGGAAGACATCATGGAGAGGGTTTTCTGTGTCTGAATCAGCAGCCTTGAGACGGTCCTGCATCAGATTATAAAATCGATGCCACATCTACTACTGACCTAAGAAACTGACAGGGCTATATCAGAAGACTGAAGTTTCAAAACTTCAAATCTGATATGGTCGACACCATATGATCGAAGTCTTGAAACTTTGAATCTTTTAACGGAGATCTCCATACAGCACGGAAAGGGAAGAGTCCCCTTTTCTGCACTGTAGTGCAATCTCAGAATTGGTATATTTAAGTAGTGGGGGATGTTGGGGGTGCAGGGGTGCTTGCTCCCCTGCTTAGAGCATTTAAATGGTTTGTCTTTGTAGGCTGTTGTGTTTTATTACATTTTCAGTGTTTCAAGACTCCGATTATATGGTGTCAACCATATCAGATTTGAGGCTTTGAAACTTTGATAATGTAATATAGACCAAAAAACTGACACATGAGATGGTGATGGCCATTCTGAGGGTGGGTACTAGGTTCTCATTGTGCTCAAGCTGGGCACATATGTGCCTCCAATGTTGCCTTCCTATACCCAGTCATGGTGTCCCCCAAGCTTTAAGTTTCCATCACTATCCCTGTCTGTCTTTCTGTCCTATATGTCTGCACATGCTGCCTGAGATACTTAAACTACACGATCCTCTTATTCTTAAGCACCTTCCCCAACAGTCTTCTCTCTATGAAAAAGGGGAAAAATGGGCACTTATCCCAGAAAAAAAAATGATGCACCATATATAGCTCTCCACTTCATATATATGTCATGTTGATACACTTCATTTGGTCCGATTAGCTCTACAACATTATTCTGTTGTTGTTACCCACCCCTGGTGGTAAAACAATTCATCAAATTGTGTATACAAATTTACATTTATGTTTTGAAGAAGTGGATGGTTATGGTGTCCTCCCACTACCATCCTGTACATTTCTTTTTTTCTTTCCCTTTGTCCTTCCTTCTGCTTGCTCCCCCCCACACACCCACATTTTTGCCACTGTACTAGCAACCCCTTTTTCAATGGTTTAATCTGATCAATAAAACTAGAATCACACACAACACACATAGCTAGATATGGCACATAAAACATTCAGTTTTTGTACTCAGTGTTTACATGTAGCATGTCATTGCTCACTAGTGCTGAGTGACAGTGTATGGCAGTTCACATCCTGTGGCAAAAATCCCCTCCAAACTAGTCTGGTTGCCTTTGTGCAAATGTGCTTAAATACACTGCACTACAGAATACAGAGTAAAGACAGTACTTTGAAACAGTTACTATAACACTTAGGCTGCTGGATGGTATAACATAACAGTTTGTATGTGGTTTGATGCATATTACATGTCTATAGACTGCTGTTTTTGCATAGTGTCAAGGGTTCGATTCCAGAAGTATGTCAACCTATTATTCAATGTTATTTTATATTGTTAATATGTGTATACGTACAAACATCTTTATTCCTCGGAAATTACAAAGTGTCATGAACCAAGCAAGAAAAGAAACCAGCATTTTAACAGTGGAACATTAAAGTATTTGTGAACACATTACTGCCCCATAAGGGTGACTTCTTAAATTAACATTATCTGCTTATGTGTTCATCGAGTTCTCCTACCCCTCTTAACTCCTTATTGCAACCATTTTATTGGACAGAACATGACAGATTAACTATGTGAAAAACCTACGAATAGCGAACCAAAAAGACAATCAGATATGTCCCATAAACAAAACTCTTTGTAAGTCTCTCTTCTTTTGTCACTCTGTTTCTCTCTCTATCTCTCTCTCCCTCTGTTCCCCCTACTGTCTCATCCCTTTTTACTCTTGAATATTTATTAGATTGCTGGATGTAATGTTCACCTTATGGGATTTTACAAATGTCACTATTGTGATGTAGCATAATGTCTACATTATCCCTTGCTTCAATATCTCATCTCTGTCTCTTTGATTCTGTGATTTAAACCTTAAGAAGTAGGAGTGCTTCTGTGGTATGCTGAGATAATGCTCAGTCTATAAGTTATTTTCACATAATGCAAGGGTTCTAATCCAGAAGTATGCAAAGGTTTTATTGACTGTTTTTTATATGACTAATTTGTGTGTAACTGTTGACTACATATTTTATTATTCCGCCATTACCCTGCTTCTACCTTAATCTGTTGCTCCATATTGGTCCCTCTGCATTTTAAAGAGCATGACAAAATAATTATGATGGCAAACCTAAGACCAACACACACCAAAGATGGCTAGAAATAACCTGTAAGCAGAAAAGTTTCATACCTGTCTCCTCTCTTCTGCCATCTTCCTTTCTCTGTCTGCCATCTTTCTGTGTTATCAGTCTGTATCCTCAGTATTTGGTGATGTCAGGTGCTGAACAACAACCATAACTAATGTTAAATGACAGTTCATGGCTTATGACACAAACTGGTGCTATAGCAAACCAGACTAAAAGTAATAGTGTGAGACAGTTACTCTTACATATCTGTTAGGCACTGGATGTCATGCACACCCTAAGGATTGTTACAACTTGTATAACTGTGATGAAGGCTGATGCCTACAATTTCCCTTTCTTCAATCTGCTGTCAGTGCCCCTAAAAATGGCTGATTTTAACATAGTAATGCATGTGTTCCTATCTGGTGAGCTGAGATAATCTACTGTTTTGTACAACTTTTTTATTAGACTGCCAAGGGTTCAAGCCCAGAAGTATGCCTTTCAACTGTGTAATGTTTTTTCCATATTAATAGTATGTATGTAACTGTGTACTGCATATGTTATTAACTCACCACTGTCTTCCTTAAGTTCTCATCATGGTTCTACTCTCCTATGCCTTCCTGACCCATACTGGAAAAACTTTTATTGTACAGAGCAATACCTATAAACTTTACTGATTTTCAAAGGATATCCACATTTTTGAATTTTAATTTGTGGTGTGTTCATCACGAAATATCTGAATGTCTGCCAAATCACCGTACATTGAAGTAATTAAGTAATGCCATACATATGATATTAAGATATTACACAGTTCAGAAAATGTCTTATCCTAGTACAAATGCAAGTGAATAAGAGCAGTGTTTAAAAGTTGCCACTCAGTTTTTCCTTTTGAGATCATTATATTTATTGCCTTTGTATGTACAGAGCTTGACAGAATAATCATTATGACAATCCTAAGAGTAATACATAACTCAGATGTGCAGACATACTCCATAAACAAATCTCTATGTATATATTCTTGCCTCCAAATCTCTCCTTCTTACCACTCCTTCTGGCTCATCATTGTTTCTGGTCAGAATTTGCGCAATGCTTGGTGCCCAGCAGCACATGTATGTTAGTGAAAATGGCAGTATACATTCATTCATCCATTTTAGTCTGCTGCTCCTCACATGATTGTCCTTAGTACAGCTGCCTGATGTAAAGGCAGGCTGACAGCACAATGAGGATACAGTTGTCATCTCTTCAACAAGCTGCAAAGTCAAATGCATACCATATAGGATGATCCAAACGTCTTTCCTTCATACTGTTTCCATTGTCCAGTTATCTAGCAACATTAACTTGCTTGGTCCCTCGTGTGTTTCATAATCATTCACAAAATGCTCTTTTCTTTCAAAAAATACTACAGGATGTCAGGTACAATCAAGGCTTTATGATGTAACAAGTACAATACAATATGCACAGCTAGTCAATACTGGTGCTATAGGATCATAGGATCATAGGATCATAGGAGATTACTAGGCTATCAGCCCTGAGGTCATTTTTAAGCCTAGCCGTTTCAACCCAATGTACTGTAATACCATAGAGGTACTACTCAATACCCAAGAATGCATTGAATGATGACTGCCCATGTCCAGGAAGGTTGTAGGCACTATCCCCGGAAAGAAGTTACAGTGCCCTATCCTCTGATCCAGGTTCCTCTTGAATATTGTCATAGAGGTGCTCTGTTTCACATGAATTGATAGCCTGTTCCAAAGGTGTGGCAGTCACTGGGAGATAGATCTATCCCTCCAGTATGTCCTATTTAAGTTGCAGGCCATATTTAAGTCACTGGAATGGGTATCCCTAAACACATTTGATTTACAGATATGCAGTAAGTTCATTAGGTCTGGGTCTTGGGTTGCTCTGCAGGCCAGGCATAAGTCTCTTCTAAGAAATCTATATGATACGGAGTATAGTGACAGGGATTTTAGTTGGTCCAAGTAAGGCACTTGCTGGAGGCCCTTGATCTTCTTTGTTAGAAACCTCTGAAGTCTGTCTAATTGCTGTAGATGCTTAGTATGGTACATACCGAATGGGGCGTTATACTCAATTATTGGACAAATAAGTGTCGAGTAAAGGCAGGTTATAACTTCTTTTGCTCTCAAGGTGATGCCTTTACTAATTAAGTGAGCTATGTGGAAAGCTTTCCTTACAATGGTAGGCACATGGTGGTCAAAGTTAAGGTTGGGGTCAACCTGTGATCCCAGGTCCCTTACCACTTCATGGGTACTTAGGGTATTGTTATTGATTTGATAGTGTGAAGGGACATTGTTTGTGCTGAAGAGAATTATGATGAATTTCTTTGCATTTAGTTTGAGACCATAACTAATACACCAGTCGTTAGTCTGTAAAAGACCATCCTGGAGTATACAGACATCATCTGGGAATTCAGTGATTGCACCTAGTTTGCAGTTATCTGCAAACTTGGTCAGCCTCAATCATTTAGTTTTTACATGAAATTCTGAGAAGTATATACCAAACAGTTGGAGGCCCAGCACTGACCCCTGTGATACCCTACTGGTAAGGGGTCTGCTGGTTGATGTGGAGTCACCCACTTTGATAGTGTGCTTCCAGTTTGTGAGTGATTTGGCAACCAATCTTACAATGAAGGGGTTTACATTCAGTTTGCTAAGGTTATCAGTAATGTCTGAATGTTGGATTGTGTGGAAAGCATTGGAAAGATGAGGTATGCTGTGTGCACAGATTTGCCATCATCAGTGGCCTTGATCACACTTTCGAATAAATCCACTAGATTTAACAGGCAGGATCTGTTCTTCACAAAATCGAATTGGGTAGGGTCTAGGGTTTGGAGGTCACCTATGTCTTTATTTATGAGGTCCATAATGATACGTTCCATGGACTTACAGATGATACTGGTCAGGCTTATGGGTCTGTAATTCCCTGAGTCTGTTGCTAGGCCACCTTTGTGGAGGAGACTAACTGTAGCTGTTATCCATTCTGTTCCATTCCGCATAAAGTGATAGGATCAATGTAGTTTCATTTCCATCCATGTTCTGAAGTATTTTAAGTAGGACACATACATGGTTGTTATAAATATATTGACTTTATTACTCAATTATGTCATACAAGCACATTCAGTTACATAACAACAATTGCAACATGCCTCAAATACATGGACAGTCACTGGATATGAGATATTTGTAGCTGTACACCTGTATCATCCATATAATGATTAATGTACTGCAAGTGTCATATGAAATATGCAAATTATAATACAGAAAACCTTAAGATAACACACCTTTGTTGTGGACTTCATCAGAATCAGACCTACATTTATGCCTATACTCCTCATTTGAGCAACGATGTGCAAGGAACACCACAGAGTACTGCTAATTCATGTTCTAAGTTCAGCACCTCAATATATAATTATACATGCAGTAATAGTTTGCCATCAGCTGTGTAAATGAGCTTGCCAATGGTATGCTCCAGGGATAGAGTTTGATAAGGTGAGTGGATTGTAACTTTTGCATGTGTTGATGGACTCTTTTACTCAAGATATGTAGATTTCACTGTGATGTTCACCGAACAATTCATTCTGTAAATTTATGTCTGATCTCCATCAGTTACACTGGGAAATGATGAATAATGGCATGGGACCTTTTCATACATAATTCATCAGTGATATTGAAGAATGCAATGTCATATTTTCGGCCTGTCTGTTTCTATTTAGACTGCACAGTAGATACCACAAATGACTAAAGTTTGCATGCAATCACTCTGACCTTTATTCTCATGAATGCTAAGTTGTTAATCCTCTGTTTCACAAGTGTGATTGTCATCCAAACACAATATTGTGACATAGGTACATGTCACTCACACAAACACAATGTACATGAATGACGGGATAGGTAAGTTATCTGAACATTATGTAATTACTTGACATCAGCACATTACTGTTACTTCTGTCATATCACATGCCTTTTCTTCCAAAACTATGACGCTCAATAGCTCCTTACGTACGTGCACTTTCATACATATAAATTCACACTTCTCCTGGGGTACTTGCATTTACTACTGATATATATAGAATGTGTAAATAGGTATGTGTTAAATACAACAATGACTGAGTTTCATGAGTGTGTGCATGTGTGTATGTGTGCCTGCACTGCTTGGTAGGATGGCACTGATCCATGCATATTCTATATACAATCCACTCAGGAGAAACATTTTAACTGGAATAGGTCTCCCCATTACTTTATTCCACTTTTAACACATCTACCCTGCAAAACAATGATGAAGTCATCCTGTTAAAAGTGCACTACCTCACACTGTAAAGGTCAGGTTTTTCCTGTGGTGTGTGTGGTTGATATTGTGTTCTCTAGGTTGTGTAACTTGATAGGTAGGTGGTTCATTTCAACATTGCTGCAATAATGTGTGTGGTTCTGGTGTCAGGTGCATATGACTTTATCAACAATTGTGATGTGTCCACTTCCACTCAGGATAAACTTGCACACATATGATGTATACACATCCACTCAGGAGAAACATTTAAACTGAGAGAGGACTCCTCTGTCACTTTATACCACATTTAACACAGATTTCTCCTCTGCAGCACACTGATGAGGTGATTCTTTCAAAAGTGCACTCTGCCTGTAGAAGTCAGACTTTTCTTATGGCAATTGCACTTGATATTGTGCTCTCTACATTGTGCAATTACATAGGTGGGTGGTTTGACTCCAGCATTGCCTAAATAATACAAGTTTGAGTATGTGTCTGTACTGTCAGTTTAAACTGTCTGCATTAGAATATCCATTCTGTAGGCTTCCACATACAACACATATTTACACTGAGACTAATTTGCCATCAGTCCATTGCATTTTTAGACAAAAAAATAAAAATAAAAATGAAATCCCCTGCTACACAATGATGTCATCTTTTTGGATGTGCACTTTCTCAGTATTATAATCCAGCTTCTCTTGGGCTGCTTCCTGTTGACACAGTGTTCTGCTGCTTATGTAGCCTAGATAGGTAGGTGATTTGAATCCAGCAAGTAAAGGATTACTGTGAGTTTCTTTCTCATGATATGTACAAATAGCTTCAACTATATATATGATGTGTAGGTATACAGTGTTCCTGAGCTCTCGCAGCGCTTACATTACTTGTTAGCGGTCACATCACCCTATTAAAACAATGGTGATTTCATCCATTCAAATGTGCACTGTCAACGTTGTAAACCAGCATCTTGTGTGGCATTTACAATTCACGCAATTTTCTCTAGCTTCTGAACTTACTTAGGGACTGTATTCAAAAACAGACATTACTCCTTAATCTCCATTGTGTCAGTATGAGTGTGAATGCACATGTAGGTAATGAGGTTATCACTCACATATCTGATGTGAAAATACATAGCTGGAGATTTCTCTTTCAGTACTTTCCATTTTAGCAAAGAAAACTCCTTTGATGAACACAGACGATGCAATTTGATGAAATGTGCCTTTTCTACATCTAGAAGTAAGACTTTATCTTGTGGCATTGAGGAAGTGATATAATGTTTTGTAGTTTGTTGCCATAGGAAAACATGAGTTCTAATCCATGATTATCTGTGCAGTGTGCATGATTATGATTTTACGTTCATAGGGATTACTGCATTCCTGTGCATGTGTATTTATGTATACCTCTCATTATGCAATATTTGGTGAGAAGGAGACAGATCTGACTGCTGTTTTAACCACATTGCAGACATACATATGTCTTGCATCAGTAAGATGATACAATGCCTTAAAATACACACTAGGTCTTCTCCTGATGAACGTTTAGTCTATATACAATATCATGCAGAGCACATGGTCATACAGGTAGAAGTTTGAATCTCACAGTGACTGAGTACTATCAGTGTGTGTCAATATACTGGTATGCATGAAAGACATGCACTACAGTTTTAATGTGTACTGCTACACTGGGAGAGGTGTCACCCATCACCTTCACCTCAAACAATTACTGTGCAACACAGTAATATGATGTCATGACTCCGCATATGGTGTATCTCACAGTTGTGGTAAGACTTTGCCTGTGTGGTCAATGTATATTTAATTAGCTTATGGACTTACATAGGTGGCTGTTCAATACCAGCAAAGGACAAACTTATGTGAGTGTATGGATGTGACACATATATCAAACACCTTTTAACACACTGGGAATTTCAGGGCAGTCAGGCAGGTATTCGGTGATTCTTTTCCTGAGACTGCTCCTGTGTCGCATTTTGTTAATGCTGAGTTGTTTACCACACTGACACAGACAGACAGTGATCTGCACTGTATGTGTGGAGAGCAATGTGGACAGAAATGAAAGCCCTAGCCAAATAACAGTGACCTTGGGCTGTTTGCAATTCTGTGAACATTAACATATCCACCTCCTTTTCCTCAATCAGACATAAATTATTGAACCAACTCCAAGACAGCAGCAATGATTCAAGTCAAAGAAAGTATTTATTATTAATAAATTCTTTTACTTGGATCATTGTTGCTGTCTTTGCATTGGTTCACTCATTTTTGCTGTTTCCTGGTTTGTGCTGTTTGGTGTTTTTAGACATAAGTTATTGCATAAATTAACATCAGAAGGCCTTTCTTACTGCACGCCTTGATTTGTTTTATTTGGAATAACCTTCATTATTATCGCCTGCAGCAGACATGGTTAATGCATAGTTCTGTTGTGTGAGCAGACATGGTTGGCAGGGATTTGAATCTGCTAGCATCTGTACAGCAGGCAGTTGTGACAGAAAGGAGTGACTTAGGCAAAATATAGACATGTGACGCAGTAAGAGGGCCACCTTGGTTAGGTCTAACTCACCATTAAATGCTAGGTCTAAGTCTAAAGCTTTACAAATGCCTCCACGTCTCTCTGTTACTTAGATTCTGGTCTTCATAACCCATCATTCTGCCCTTCTCTCTCACTCTTTATATCTCCCTCTTTCTGTTTCACTAAGCAAATGTCTGCTTTCACAGGCTTTCCTTTTATAGGACAGAGGCATGGGACATGTGTATATGTTATGCCCTAAAATTACAGCTCCAAACTTCCCAGTTTGATCTCTAGGGACCAGTATACAACATGGAGCCCTCCCACATTGCTATGTTGCAAAGTTTAGTTAATGAGTCAGAGAAATTAAGAACAACACACATTATTCAAATTTAAACAGATAAAATATCCCTGGAGATGTACCCACTTTTTTCAGCTTTTATTTTTTTTGTCCTTGAGGAAATGTCCTGCTCATTTCTATGTTTAATAGGTGTGTAACCTCAGTTAACAACAACATTTTAGTATGCTTTTTCAGTTTAGAATTACATCTGCAATGTTTTTACATTTGGAGAACCTTGTGCTCTACCCAGCATTTACACATGTACCCACGAGACCCATATTCAGGCAATGGAACCAATTTCCATTTATTTGAAGAAAATGATAACACTTTTACTAATTCAGGTCAGAGGCAACATTACAGATAGCAGAGAGATTATATTGCAAAGCTGTACTCTTGGTATAAAGAAAATGTTATTGCTGACTTCATAATGGTTACTATGGATATAGAATCCAATGTACTGTGATTCTGCAACAATAAGGAATTGAAGCACTGATGCAGTTTTTTGGCACAAACACAGACTTTACACATAGTTATAATAGTGCCATCTGTACTCACTGAGAATTGGTGCCAGGAAACAATTTTTTCTGTTATAATAATATGATTTTTAAACAAATACCAGATGTACCTATGCTATTTCCACAGCTATGACTTCTGCAAATTTAACAATAGATGGTCAAAAGCAAAACTGCAATATTCTTTTTATTATAAATAATTTGAGGATAATATTTTCTCACATAAACTGCTACTGATGTATCAATAATGGAAGGTTTTTCAGTTTTGGAATCACACCAGCACATTTCTCAAGTTAAATGTTATGCACCTTCGTTGTGATATTTGTTTGTACATAGGGGCTGACATGAAACTGAACATTTTATACACAAGAAACATAAAAATGAATAATCTGTTCCACCATCTTATGCATCTGCCACATATTTGTCAGAATAATTTTTAAAGCATAGTTAAGAATGTTACTTCTGACAAGCAGGGGTTGAGGTTTGTGTTTACTGTCAGTATTGTGAGCTTAAATATTTCTCATAGTCAGTGTTAATAGTTCTGTATTTTTTGCTGGTATTTTATCTGGCAGTGTTTTGTTGAGTCAATAGCATTAGTGTTATTAACTGGAACTGTGTGTGTATGTATGTATATATATATATATATATATATATATATATATATATATATATATATATATATATATATATATATATATACACGTGTGTGTGTGTGTGTGTGTGTGTGTGTGTGTGTGTGTGTGTGTGTGTGTGTGTGTGTGTCTGTGTGTGTCTGTGTGTACATAGATCTAGATATATGCATGTACACACTTATTAGCATTTGTTTACTGGGACAGTTCATCTGGGCCATAACATGCCCCTTTTCAGCAATGACTGGGAGGGAAAAGCTCCACTATTAACAAATCTGACAAGATGTCATACAAACAATACAATACAATGCAAGTCGAAACAGCAAATGTTAATTATCACATGCCAGATGCAAAAAATAGCATTTAAAGAAAGAGAAAGCAGAAGAGACAGGGCCTGAAATCATTACATCTGACAAATTATGAAGGTGTAGATAATATATATTAGATATAGCTGCATATATTTATATAGATAGATAGATATAAAACCAGGATATTAAAGGGAAGAGTTGTATATACGAAAGGGGTTTTCAAACCATATGTCTGATATCAGATATTGATACAAATGCATTGGCAAGAGTTGCCATAACAATAGGTCACAGACAGGGTGGTATTCATAATCCAGTTCTTCACAAATGAGTAAACAGAATTAGAGAATAGTGCTACTATGCCTGTATGTAAATAAACTACAACCTAGCAGCACTGGTTTTAGAATTTCTCAGACATCCAAGGCAATGTCCAGTACTGATATGAAAAGAGTATAGTTGTTTGTGAAAACATCCCAAGTGTTGTGACTGGGTCTATATCATTCCAGCTAACTGTCACTTCATTGAACAGCATTTCATCTGAAATGCCATTCATCAAATTCTACACAGCCCCCCACAGTCCCCACTAATTATATATACCAACTCTGAGACTGCAATACAGTGAGGAAAGGGCAAATTTCCCAGTCCTCACTGTACCGTGTTCTCAGTATGAAAAGTTCGATGAACAGCATGTTCGATGTAAGTGCACTGAAAATGTTGTTTGACGAACTGATTTTTCACTAACCGATAGGAGCCTATGAACAGGTCTATATCACTTCAGCAAACTGTCATTTCAATGAACGCCATTTTATTGGAAATGCCATTCACTGAATTCCCCCTGTTAATTATATATATCAACTCAGAGATCGCACCCCGGTGGGGAAAGGTCAAATTTCCTGACCCTCACTGTACTGCAATCTCAGTATAAACAGTTCGATGAACAGCATGTTTGATGTAAGTGCACTGAAAATGCTGCTTGATGAACTGATTTTTCACTGAACTGATCAGGACCTTGAATGGGTCTATATCCCTCAGTGAACTGTCACTTCAACGAACAGCATCAACTCCCTAAGATGGCCATATCTGTTTAAAGTTCTGCAAAAATACAATTTCTCCCCAAACTTTATAAGATTAAATAAAAAATTATATGAAAATTCCATAGCCTATGTAAAGACTCGATCTTATCTAGCTAGTCCATTCAAAATATTAAGAGGTACTAAACATGGATACCTCCTCTCCCCATTACTCTTTGCCCTGGCTATTGAGCCTCTTGCAAATTATGTTAGAAATAATGACAGCATTAAAGGATGTAAAGTGTAAGACAAATTATCCCCTGAGATACAATTGTTTGCTGGTGACCTACTAGTAACTTCTAATGATATTGAAAATTGAATAGATCACCTACTACATAATCTAGACTTCTTTGCAAACATCACTGGTCTAAAATTCAATCACAGCAAAACTCAGGCACTTCTAGTGAATAAAAATGTTACTATGAAATTTAGATTAAAAAGAGACATAAACTGGGAGGGCACTCATACTAAATATCTAGGTATCATTATTGAATCTAATTCTAAAAAAAAAATCACTCACATCTAATTACTGACAACTTATAAACTCAATTACTAGTCTAATAGACAGTTGGAACAGACTCTTCTTCACATTTGAAGATAGACTAACTTTAATCAAAATTATCCTGTTACCT
Organism: Protopterus annectens; assembly: GCF_019279795.1. NCBI lineage: Eukaryota > Metazoa > Chordata > Ceratodontiformes > Protopteridae > Protopterus > Protopterus annectens. Next base: position 1,937,585,846 of record NC_056729.1, on the reverse strand, counting down.
AAAAGCTTATTCACTGGCCAAGCTGTAATAATTCCCCCTCCTGTCAAAATTAAACAGAAAATGAATAACTTATTACTCAACTTCCTATGGTATCCCCAAAAAAAACAAGAATTTCTCTTCTCTGGCACACCACAAGCTGGGATGAAGGAGGTATAGGGTTTCCAAATATTGATTTTTATTTAAACTGCTCATTTATTAATGTAGTATTGCTTTGGAATAATACTTCTTATACATCATATTGGAAATCAGTACACGAAACCTTACTTCTTAATAGTAATAGGACATTGCTTGAACCATATACTCAAATATATTCAAACATCTTTATATGGATTTAAAAAATATACATTCAAAGTGAATGGTCAAAACTTGCTCTCACACCTCTTATAAACCAAACATTGCTATTGTTTAAAAAAATGCTTGTTTTCTAATCAGTTACTTAAAAATTTATTAATAATTATGTTCCTATTACTTACACAAATGAATGTTTGAAATCTTTTGATACTCAGAAAATTTTAGAATTTAGGAAAGGTGACCTATTATATTGGAATCAATTTCTCTCAGCGAATAAAAAACATTCTGTAGGCTATTTGATCAGCAGATATAGTTTGCAAAATTGCAACTGGCTGGATATCCAAACGTGTAAGGATTTTATACATACTAAGCTCATGCCTTCAATAGAGGCATACAATAAAAGTAACTTAAAAATCTTGGATTTTATCTTAACAATTATTAATAGCTCACCCAAGAAAACTTCATATCTGTTATTTATAAAATTCTCAGAAATTATTTTAGCAAAACAGATGTTTATTTTTTGAATTAGTCAAGTGAAGTTAATAGACAAGTATTCCCAGAAAAAGATAAAAAACTTCGTTTTCAGTCGGTGAAGGAATCCACATCTTCCCTGTCCTGGCATGTATACACATGGAAATTTTTACATAGATGTTTTTTCACCCCGCATAGACTAACAATAATATACAATAAAGATGAAATGAAATGCAGGAGATGTGGACACCCTGATGATGACTGGATGCATGTGGTTGTTAATTGCAAAATAATTTCCCATTTTGATTAGACTTTAAATATCTTTGCAAAGTTCTATGGAATGACAACTGTATAAATGTTGACTCCCTTATCCTCTTCAATGCTCCTGATCCTGAAGTCACTCCTAAAAAACAAGCATTTTTACTATGGTCTATCCTCTGCATAGCAATGAAAATCGTTACTAAAAATTGGAAAGCCCAATCTACTCCTGTCTTTAAAGTTGAGTTTATTCATCTTGTGAAATACATTTGTAAGAATGAGACTGCTGCTATAATAGCAAGGACTAACCACACAACTCATCATTTAATTGCTTGGACAAAATTGCCTAATCTGTTAGAGAAATATTAAGTGTTCTATGTATATTTCTTTTTTAGTTGTTATGGACATTGTATATAGCTTATTTGTTTTTTTCTTGTTACTATACTGTTAGGTTATTGTGTTATAAAATGAATAAAAACATTTTGTGAAAAAAAAAAGAAATTCTGTTCATCGAATTCCCCTCATATGGGGGGCTGTGCCCCCCACACCCCCTGCTAAGTGGGGAAAGGGCAAATATCCCAATCCTCATTGTACTTCTGTCTCAGTATAAACAATTTTAATGGCATGTTTGATGTAATTGCACTGAAAATGCCATTTGATAAATTGATATTTCTCAAACTGATAAGGAACCATTGTCAACATGCTTCAGATGTAGGTAAATTCACAAATACTGTGAGTGCACTTCTGTGGAAGTCTCCTGAGAGCTTTCCATGAGAGTTTGCACTAGTTATGGGTCAGTGTTGCTGGCTGGAAGACAGAACAGCTGGAAAAACGGTCAAAATAAGATAAGGAGAAATACAAATGAGACACCTTAAGAGGATGGTGCTGAAGGAAATGGGACTGACAGGGTGATATTTTTCTTGGGCATAGACCCTCCTTTTTTTTTTCAAATTTATATTTATAGGAGAAGTTGAGAAAGGAAGAAAGGCAAAGTGTATAGGAGACAGGGCTATAGGAGAGTTAAGAATTATAATAACAGAAAAATACATTATAGATAAGCAATACAAGAGCAGTATGTTTGGCTAACAGCTGGAAGGGGAGACAGGCATACAGATGACAGACACAAAAGGAATGGTGAAGAGGGCCAGTCTAAAGAGCTTCAAGGATAACATTGACCTGATGGTCTGGGGCAGGGAGACCCTGGAAGTGAGGATGTCAAAGTCTACACTGACTTAGTACTCAGACCTGAGCAGGGCAGTCAGTCTTACACCCACTAGAGGAGACACTTATAACAACCCCACTGCCTATCCACCACCCTCTCGAGTGCAGCTTCCACTAAGCCTTAAAGTTCAGGATGCTGAATGTCCAGGCTGCTGCACCACAGAATACCATCAAGGATGGAGCCAGCAGTCCCACTCATTGAAGAAATCTCTACAAGATAAAGGGTGGTTGTGATCTATCCCACATGCAGGAAATAAGAACAGACCACGGAAGGAAGAAAAAAATGAAACACATACATGCACACACATTTACACAAATATACAATATATACATATATTATTCCATTCAATTTTATTTTTATTTTATTTTATTTGTACTTTTGTATGTCCTTGTTGACAGAAAATCTTACTTATGTTGTCAGGGGGCCAGCCACTCCTCTCACATCAGGTGATACCATGGTTATAAGTAACTTCATCTGGTGCTGTAAAAAATAAGAGAAAGTATAAAGGTATTGATGGCAGTGATAATGTGGGCAGTTCTACTTCAAAGAAGAGCAGTATTTTCAAGTCTTATTTCCACAAGGTTTCCCCATATATGTTTGGCTACACAAGACAGCTGTACGCTTTCTGCTGTGTAACCCCCACCCCACTTATCCTGAACTTTATTCTGTCCTCCCTAACTTCTATATTAACAAATGAAACATGCAGCTCTGTAAATGTAATCAGTCTTCTGCATAATGGGATACAGGGAAATAGTTCTATTTAAAGTCTGCCTAGTCAGTAGGTAAAATATCCATCCTGGCAAAAGAAACATTATGTATGCCAATAACAAATAGGAATACTTTCCAGCTGAAAAGCAATTCATACAGGTAGTACTGAACCACTGCAGCGGATACATTCAGCTGCACCAGATACCTTTTCTGGGGGTGAGTGACTAAGGTTTTGCTGTACTTATTGGTGAAAAGTTTGCAGCTATGGCATTTAATCAATTTCAGGAAGGCCATGGTCTTCTAGATGCTGCTGTGCCTATGAACAACTTTCACGTGTCCAGTATAAGATGAATTATTACTATTACTCTAGTTTTCATGATGTGTACTTTGCAGCTGTATGGTTTAAATGACAGTGCAATTATATGATCATCAATAGGAAGGAACTGCAAAAATATGACATCGATCAGGAGCTCAAGCATTGCAGTTTGCATGAATACAAGCATAATGAACAGTATGTATTTTGTTAATTCCCCCTCCCTCCCCTCCATCTCCGAGGGGTGTGGTGCCCCTGAATGTATCATCTTCAAAAATGAGAAAAGTTCTGGGAATCACCAATATATTATTAATACCATTTTATGTCTTACACAGAGGTACTGCAATGACCCTTGGTAGTAAAATATTTAAGTATTAAAGCTAAGAATACATTTCTGACTCAAAGTATCACCAGACAACCTGAGTTATGACCACATTAATGCAGCACAAGTAATAGCATCAGCAGCAGGCAATAATGGCATTTTATGGCTATTACTGGAGTGGAATTAATATCAAAACAAATCCAAACTCTTGTTTTAGTTCATAATGAAAATAAAATCCAAGGCAACAGATAGTTTCTCAGTGCATGTCATATGCTAAACTTTGCAAACTTTTCCAATATTTATGTCCATCTCATAGTCTGTTTACCATAGCTAATTTTTAGAAAGCCCTGCAGATTTAATATATATATATATATATATATATATATATATATATATATATATGTATCTCATTTGCATTCACCACTGCAAACTGCATTCGATCAAGGGTGACACTGTCGAACTGCAGTTTTCCAATAGGCAGTTTTGCGAACCCAAATACATCGACTACACCACATCGAATGGGTAGTGTAGTTTGAGTATTTGAGTTCAGAATTTTGAGTGGAGATCACGGTTCAGTGAGGAACAGGGAATTAACCCATCTCCCTGCTGTAGTGCGATCTCGGAGTTGGTATATATAATTTGCAGGGGGTGCAGGGGGGCTTCCCCCCTGCAAAATAGTAAAATACAAGTACTGTTGACTATGGAATGTTACAGTATGGTAAGCTGCATAGCATGGGTGATTGACGTCACCTCCTGCTATGTCAAATACATCAAACTATGGGTGTTGTTGCATTCAGTTTCAACCTGGCCACAATTTTGCTGCTCAAGATTGAGGATTTCGGGTTGACCATGTGACCAGTCGACCTATGCAGTTTCAAGGTTTCAATACTAAACCTATACATATATACACACACACACACACACACACACACACACACACACACACACACACACACACACACACACACACACACACACACACACACACACAGAGCAGATATAAAAAGTTTACACACCTCTGTTAAAATGCCAGGTTTTTGTGATATAAAAAAATGAGACCACAATAAATCATTTCAAAACATTTTCCACCTTTAATGTGACCTATAACCTGTACAATTCAATTGAAAAACAAACAAATCTGTTAGGGGAATAAATATAAAACATAACAAACTTACAATAAGCTGATTGCATAAATGTGCACACCCTTAAACTAATACTTTGTTGAAGCACCTTTTGATTTAATTACAGCATTCAGTCTTCTTGGGTAGGAGTCTATCAGCATGGCACATCTTGACTTGGGAATATTTGCCCACTCTTCCTTGCAAAAGTGCTCCAAATCTGTCAGATTGCGAGGGCATCTCTTGTGCACAGCCCTCTTCAGGTCACACCACAGATTTTCTATTGGATTTAGGTCTGGGCTCTGGCTGGGCCATTCCAAAATTTTAATTTTCTTCTGGCAAATCCATTCTTTTTTTGATATGAATGTATGCTTGGGGTCATTGCCATATTGAAAGGTGAATTTCCTCTTCAGCTTCAGATTTCTAGCAGACGTCTGAAGGTTTTAGGATAAAAGTGACTGGTATGTGGAACTGTTAATAATTCCCTCCACCTTGACTAAAACCTCAGTTCCGACTGAAGAAAACAACTCCAAAGCATGATACTGCCACCACAATGCTTCATCGTGGGAATGGTTTTCTTTTGGTGATGGGAAGTGTTGCTTTTGCACCAAATGTACATTTTGGCATTGTGGCCAAAAAATTCAACCTTGGTCTCATCAGACCATAACACATTTTTCCACATGCGTTTGGGAGACTTGATGTATTGTTTTGCAAGTTTTAGCTGTGCCTGGATGTTTTTCTGTGTAAGAAAAGTCTTCAGACTTGCAACCCTACACCATAGCCCAGTCATATGGAGAATACAGGAGATTGTTGTCTCATGTAGTACACAACCAGTACTTGCCAGAAATTCCTGCAGCTCCTTCACTGTTGCTGTAGGTCTCTTAGCAGCCTCCCTGACCAGTTTTTGTCTTGTATTTTCATCAATTTTGGAGGGATGTCCAGTTCTTTGCAAAGTCACTGTTGTCCCATATTTTTTCCACTTTTTGATAACTGTCTTCATTGTGTTCCATGGTATATCCAATGCTGTGGAAATTTTTTTGTACCCTTCTCCTGACTGATACCTTTCAACAATGAGATCCCTTTGATGCTTCGTAAGATCTCTGTAGCACCAAAACACCGTCTGGTATCTCGGCCTTTTGCCTTCAAGGATACATTACAAAGTGCTCATTCACAATAAATACCAGGTTCAAGGATACATCACAAAGTGCTCATTCACAATAAATACCAGGTGAAACCCACACTCATTAAAATAATTAAATGTGGCTGTGAGGTTACAAAATGGTACATAGGTCAGACAAAAAGAGCATTGAAAGTTAGACTATTAGAGCACTTGGGGGGACATAAGTAATAGGAATTTTAGAAGCCCAGTGGGAGAACATTTTTGTAATACAGATGGAGGTGATGCTAGATCATTCTTTTTCAGTGTTCTTGCCAGCGCAAGTTTATTTAGAGGTGGTGATGAGAGTCAAACATTAAATTCATTGGAAAATAAGATGATTTTGAATTTTGGTACATTGTCCCCTAGGGGACTAAATTTAGAAGTTAATTTAACCTAATTTCATATAATTTATTAAAGAATCGTGGATTTAATATTTATGCGATTTAATAATACTGTCATTATGCGTATTTTTATTGTGTACAACATTGTTAAATAATATTTTTTTATACAGCAGCAAGTTGTAAGTACAAATGGACTGCAATATTGAGTTGTGCAGTTTAACAAAATAATTAGCAGGAATTAATTGTTTAATGAGTGTGGGGTTCACCTGGTATTTATTGTGAACGAGCACTTTGTGATGTAACCTTGAAAGCGAAAGGCTGAAGTACCAGATGGTGATTTGGTGCTATTAAACCATTTACAACTACTGCTGGTTATTGTTTTTTTTCATTATTTTATTTCAGCTTTGGCTGGTTTGTTTTTCATATTATCTCTTTAACTGATGGCAGGTGTGTACCCAAGAAGACTGAATGCTGTAAGTAGATCAAAATGTGCTTCAACAAAGTATTAATTTAAGGGTGTGCATACTTATGCAACCAGCTTATTGTACATTTTTTTATTTTCACACGTTTCCACCTAACAGATTTGTTTGTTTTTCAATTGAATTGTACAGGTTATAGGTCACATTAAAGATGAGAAAAGTTCTGAAATTATTTATTGTGGTCTCATTTTTTTATATCACAAAAACCTGGCATTTTAACAGGGGTGTCTACACTTTTTATATCCACTGTGTGTGAATATATATATATATATATATATATATATATATATATATATATATATATATATATGTATATATATATATATATATATATATATATATATATATATATATATATGGGTCTATTTTTATATATACAGTTCATTGAATTTTTTAATTTTTGCAGGGGACAAGCCCCCTTGCACCCCCATGTGAAGAGCTGGACCCCCCACACCCCCTGAAAATAATATATACCAACTCCAACATCGCACTACAGTGACAGCAAGGGTAGCTTTCCCTACCCTTACTGTAATGCGATCTCCATTTGAAAGCTATGAGTGGTGTAAAAATACGTACCATAAGCTGAAGATTGCTGACACTACTGTTACATCTGTCATGCCTCAAAACTGGTATGATGTTTGAAAATTACCTAAAGGCTGTAAACGATAAATTAAAGTAGACCCATATATGTATTGTACACACAGACACACATATACTAGATATATATATATATATATATATATATATAAAATTTACCTTCAGTTGGTTGACTGACAGAAATGTTGAAATCCTGAAGGTAAACTAGTCTGCATTAAAAATAGAAACATTGACTTCCTAGTATGCATGTGCTGAGTTTGCTTCTCAGAACATGCAAATATTACTTTAAAAAATATAAACATCTCTATATGCAGGGGGCTGTGCCACTCACACCACTTGCTAATGATATATACTAACTTTGAGAAAGCACAATCCCTGGGGAAAGGAGTATTCACATACTAGTGAATTGCTGATCTCGCACACCTGTCGACTATCTGTATAGTCAACCAAATGCAGTCAATACTTACTACAGAAGTCTTGGCTCCTTGTCTGAAATTCTGCAATCACCATACCAGTTGGTCTGTACTCTGACTGTGCAGATTATCATAACTGTGCCTGCAGTTCTCTCTGAAGCTGGAGATACCTGTCTGGGTAGTCCACCTGTCCCCCAACTCTGCCCACAGCTCAGGTTTTTCATATCTCATTGGATGCAGTTTCCCACTTCAGCAGGTATGATGTCTGCAGAAGGTGAAGTACAACCTTGGTCTCCTTTTCTGACCAGCTTGGGGCATGGCCATGTGCATTCCCAGAGTCGATGCGGCCTCTGCAGTATTCAAATAAGAATGAAGACGTAATGTGTAACTGTGACTACTAGTATATGAAGCACACCTATTAGGGTCTGGCCTCATTCTGTCTGACACATTACAAAGTGTAATGGACGCACCTTAACATCTATGCATGAGTACATGGATCAATTATATATGTCAGTGCAGCCATTAAGATCTCATAATCCCCAAATGCCTATCTCAAAAGTGGAAAAAGAATCAAGAAAAAAATACTTCTGTGAGACAATGTTATTTCTCCACATATCGTACGCACTCATAACAACACAGCTGACATTCAAGGGAATAAAATACATGACAGCACTAAAACAGAAAAAATTAGGAGTAAAATGAACCCCGGCCTATGTTCTGATACACAATAGACCACTGTATTAGCAGGGCATGTCACATAGGCAGTAGTAGTAAAGGTGATTTATAAAACACATTTCAGGGGAAAAGAAAAGTTGATATCAGGACAGACAAAATGTATATACTTGGGACTGAAACCCTGACTTTGTTTAAGCATATATTCATCATAATTGTGTATTAACAGGACATCCTATGGAAACATTGATGAAAATGGAACTAGAAAATACATTTGAGAGAATAAAAGAGTTGATATCAAGACAAGGAATATGCTCATATGTGGGGTTGAACCCCTGACTTTGTTCAGGTATGCATTCATCAGAACAGTGCATTAGTAAGGCAGGCAATGGGAGTATTCATGAAAGCGGTAACTAGAAAATATATTTCAGAGGGACAAAACAGTTGATATCTGAACTAACAAAATATACATACATGGGGATGAACCTCTGATTTTTCAGACTGATATTGCAAATTCATGACCATGAGTAAGATGCTCCACAGAAGGAGGTGCACTGTTGAGGTATGACTGCATAGATATAATGGAAATATCAATATACTGAGGAAGACTGTAAAATGAACAGGGCAAAATATATTGCAGGACTGAGGACGGAAACCCATCATCCACTATACTCAACATTACATGATTTTTTGAGGCACGGAAACTTTCAGATGCACACATCATTTCACAGCATTTTACTAGCACACGATAATGACATTTTTCAGCTTTCTACAAGATACACCATGAGGGAATCAAATCCCTACCTATGTAATTGATAGTCTACATAACAGCTTATTAACAAGTAATGGCTCAGAAAAAGTTATAATAGGTTCATAGATTCACAGGCAAGTATTAAGCTAACTGCCCTTGTCTGCAATTTTAAGCCTAGCCAATTTCTCTTTTGGTGCTTGAATTAACTTATCCCATTTGGCCTAATCATAATGTTAAAACTTCTTTCACACATGTCCAGGGAATGCTACAACAGAGTGGAACACTATCACATCACTGACAACATGTAAGAATAATGGACTCACAAACCTCCCCTAATGTATTGGCATGCATTTACTACTCATCACGTGATGACCAAACACCTGGAGGCTTTGTCAATGCAGCTATAAATGCCAACTTATGTTAGTATTGCCCCATGTCAACCATCTTCAGTCACATTACTTGTGCAACACTAGCTGGGTCCTTAGCACATTCTAATTTCTCCTTCAGTTTGTGCTATACTAACAGATGTATCATTCCTCTGGCCTGCTTAAGGGCATAAATAATACAGCCTGCCACCTGCTGCACAAATTACAATATATATCAATTTGTTCTGTAGGTGTGTCACCCCCCCCCCATTCTGTACATTTACATGCTGTGATGATGTAACTGGGAAGTTATTAACTTTAACATAGTTCAGTATTGCATTGCGACTGTATAATCCCAACAAATTGAATATTACTGAACAGCATCAAAACACAGAACCTACCGGAATGACAGACTGCATAGTAATGACAAAGTATCATTTACACATACTATACTGACTATATTATCCTGTGTGGAGACGTGCGTGAATGGGCGTACCTTCGTTGAAGGTTGTGCGTCAGGGCTAGCAACTCGGTATGTAAAAATCTACTGCCAATCATTAGCAGACCAGAGTTCCACTGTGGCAACCCCTAACCGGGAAAAGCCGAAAGATACAACAACAACAACAGCACTAACTATATTATCCGGCATGCATTTTACCTACCTATTGCATGTACACCTCAATGAAGCCACACCTATGCCTGCCTAACTCACATTTATACTCATGGTTAAAAGGGAGAAGAGCAGTTAAGAGATCATAACCCTTCACCTATGAAAGTTTCAGAAACAAGAAGAGTTTTGCCCACCACATCTGTCCATTAACCTGTTACTGCATGGCACCATTTGCTTTTTACACTGTCACAACATGCACCTCATGGAATTTAGGCTGCTGCCTACCCAACTCACATTCTTTAGACTTGTGCATTAACTACAGTTGCTACACAGCAAGTTTTTCAACAGTTGTCAGAAACACATATTTGAGGGGTTATCCACAACAGAGAGAGAGAGAGAGTGTGTGTGTGTGTGTGTGTGTGTGTGTGTGTGTGTGTGTGTGTGTGTGTGTGTGTGTGTGTGAGTGTGTGTGTGTGTGTGTGGTGGGGGTTGGAGGAGTACATTTAGGAGATCAAAACTCTCTGACTGTGAAAGTGTCATAACTGTCGAGAATTGCTCCTGTTCACTAAACCATTACTGCATGTCACCATTTGCTTTTTATACTGATACAATGTATACCTCACCTGAATCAAATCTCTTCCTAACTAATTTGTATTCGCTGCTGGGCAGAAAGGCACCATCGGACAGGGCAGAGCTAGCTGTAGGACAGGAGCTGTGGAGGCAACTCTGACAGGCTGTGACCAAAATGTGCTGGATGCTTGTTGTGATGATGGTGCTACTACCGCTGCTCCCCTGTGGAGGACAACAGGCTGTGCCAGAGTGGGTGGTCCAGGTCTCTAAGCTGCAGCATATAACGGTAACATAAATGAGACAAAAATAAATAAACAAACAAAAACAATCGAATGACATTAAGGAGTGGAGGAAAAAAAATTGTGAAAATTACATACTCAAGTACTTTTTATAAGCAGACATCAGAGTAAAGAAAACTAATAAGCAGAACGAAACTCAAGTCACCTCACTATTCATAAACCCTCCAGATCTGCTGAATATTGACTATACTCTCTGTATTGTTACTATGTTGTTAAAGCTCTATCCCTGTAACGATCAGGGCAGACCTTTCTTGCCATTTCTTCAAGGTCTCCCCACAAGACTACTTAAACAATATATTGATTTGCTCATGTTCCACACCAGGATAGATAAACGCTATCTTTCTTGACCTCAGTACTTGTCAATTTCAACTGCATCCCCGTTTCTCACCTTCCTATGAATTCTCACAACTAAGTCCTCTGGCAACTTTTACGTTCAAACTCCCTTAAATATTACTCTCTCACTACCTAGTGTACAGTTTAGATTTCTCTCCTTCTTTTCATCCCAAGCACATACTACAGATGCAGTTCTCTTACCTGCTGTAAATAAAAAAGCAAGTATACATTATAGAAACTGTTCTTTTACTTGTTTTATATAGTAAAGCTTATACCCAGTATCTTAGGCTTAAAATAGAAATATCAGTTTATCAGGCTTGTAAATGTGTGTAAATGTGTATAGATTCAACTCATGCCTGTCTCATGCTACTCTGTAACTAATTGTCTAGTGCTATATACTCAAAATCGGCACATATGGTTTCAATATCGTTTGCCTTGTATCTTTTGTAAATATGTTACTAGATGTTTAGATAATGGACAACCTGTGCTTCTCCACTCTTGAGAATGAACATTCTCCAGCAGGGATGCTAATGTACAGGTAATGCTTTCTGAAAAATGAGTCCACTGCTTTATGGCAACATATTAAGCTGCAGTGGAGCTCACGCTGTTAGGATTCTAACATCCGCCATTATTGTGCTCTCAGTAAGCAGCACTATGGCTGTTTACAGAATGCAAAATTAAAACAAATGGATAAAAAAATATATAAAAGTGTGTGTGTGTGTGTGTGTGTGTGTGTGTGTGTGTGTGTGTGTGTGTGTGTGTGTGTGTGTGTGTGTGTGTGTGTATGGGAGAGAGAGAAAGACTGAGCAGTGGATGTAAGTTATTTACCATTTGTTGATCATCAAATGCCCTCAAAGACAATTAAAATACTTTCATCAGAGCACATACTGGTTTATTTTTAACATCTTTACTATTTCAGTTACAAGGCTTTTACTTTCAGTTGCTTTACATGTAAAAATAACCCCTGAAAACATCACAGACTTGTTTTTGTGAAGATAGACTTGAACCTAAACACATCATGAGTGTCACTGCTAATTGACTTAATATACTGAGCCTCTTTTCAAGCTATACTGGTGGGGGTATGGAGAATCAACAACTTCCCCCTGCACACTCATAATAAGTCCAGTGCAGACTGACTTTAATGACAGATGCTGTATTGCTCTATGAATGTAGTATACAGTTATTTCAGTTGTTACCTGTTACTGTTGAATCATAGACAGGTTACACAAAATTAATGTGTATGCACCCTGGCATTATCTCAGGTGCTCCAGTCACTCCCTATACATCTCCCAATTATTTTGATCCATTCAGGATTTGCAGAGTGAGCATATTACATATCTGTATGGTGCCATGCACTGGCAAGGTGAAAGAATGGGTTAATGATGCTATACTTTAAGTACTCAGGTGGTGACTGGTCTCAAACTTCTTCCGTCCATCAGCCAAGGAGTTCAGATTTTCTACAAGTTATGTCACTATAGTGGTGACAACACTGCTCCCCTATGTGTGGGATTCCAGAAGCATGGGTGACAGCCTTGCTCACACTATTCCATGCACCAGCCATATACTGAAACTCTGTATTACCCCACCCCTCATCCCAGCTTCTGGCTGTAATGCTTACGGAACAGATGCAGAAAGATTGAAGTCTCCTCCTGTCACCTCCACCACACTCTAAAAGGAACACTACCTTACCCTTTAATAGCCCTAAGTTTCTTCTTCCAAGATGTCAGGAAAAATGGTAGTGTATTGATGCCAAATGCAAATCTCACAGTTCACACCCTTCTCACAATGACAGAAACCAAGGAGAACAATCTCTGTAAAATGGATGGCAAAAGAAATATTTATGTACTGTGCTGTTATGGTTCCATTGAAACTTTAAGGTATTAACTCATTCCCTCCAATGGAAACCTGCAAGCTTGCACTGTAATTCCAATGGATGAAGCCTGACCTTTTTTGACACAGTCAAATTATGGTCTCACAATTCAAATAAACATTCATATCTCTACAATCCTAGGTGTCACTAATGTAGTATAAATGGCAACCTCTTCAGCACAAACTGTTTTTATAGTGGTAGTATTCATTACGTTCTAGGTCATAAACTGGATTTTATAAGCCAGAGTTAACGTGGTAACCATTAAGTTTGTAATATTTTGTAAACATCTTACAATGTCTTAGTAGCCACTTACATCAGTGACATACTGTTAGCTGCATTTTGTTCATCCACTGAGAACTTTCATTTAAGGCTAAGCAGTTCTGTTTGTGCTGCTTGGTTGTTGAGATATTAAAAAAATATGAAATTTATGACAACTTAAATATTATACAAGCAAATAATATTTCTTTACCTATATTAGAAAAAAGTCAGATATCACTTTAGTTGTAGTTGCCATTGTCTAAACTTTAAGATGACATCTTCTAATAATTTGTGACATGATTTTGGAATTATTAATGCAAATATGAACAAGCAATATCTGATGCCTAGAGGCATCCATAGGATGTAACTGAATAAATGCTTGGTGGTCAATCAGCTGTAATGAGTTAACCATTGCAATCCTCTTTCCATCTGTTTGCTGTGGATATTACAGATGACATGCTCAACAAAGACTGCAGATTAATATGGTTAATCATGGAATATCAGTTGCATTTACCTTGAAAGTTGTAAACTCCAGAGCTGGTGGATATGGCAAGATTGAGAAAACAACTAGCTTTGCATAGTCATTATTGCGCACACTGCTTACACGCTAAGGGATTTGAACCCCTGACTGTATGCTTCTAGTTCTCATGACCGGTTTACTACCTTCACAAGGCACAGAATAAGTTTTATTAAACCTGTCAGGCAGTTCATGTTTGCAGCCATTTTTACAACTGTATGGAGAATGCACGCTGAGCAATGTTCAACAGACATAAGGCATCAGGAGATCCTAGCTATCAGCAATGTTTATGTTTAAATTACTGCCTTACAAGCACAGTACAATGAGCCATAGCTATTGATAATGGAAACAATTTTATCCGCCTGTTCTTATATCATTATTGATTTTTGTCTGTTGTGCCTTGAGTTTAAACTTAGTAGTGCAACAGTCAGCAAATCATTAGGGCAGTCAAAATATTTCTCTTCATTTTTTGCAATAAGAAAATAGCTGCCATTTATCCTTACCTACCCATGTCTGTCACATTTGCTCAATGTGAAGCATCTGTCAGCGTTTGAACAAAATAAAGTTATTTTTTATTTTAATCTATCACTCCTTTCTTTATGAGAGTGTCATGAATATGTTAGTTTGCAATATGTTAAAAATCAGAAGCAAAGCATTACTGACGTATGCCACATATTTTTCATAGGACAAGTGTCAATACCACATATTTTAGTTTATCACAGTAGTGAAAATGAATAATAAAGTCACATGATGGAATTCAAATTCATGCATAACTCAGGCACAGATTATCCAACAGAGCAGTACACAGGGATGCCACTAAAGCTCACAGACAGAATGTGTAAAAAGATGCTCAAAGGAATGGAATGGAACGCACTTAAAGACTGGAGACATGACTGCTATTCATCATCCCACACTTATTGGATGAGAACCATGCATGCATCCACTAAAAGGGAAATGTCATATTATCAGTGCATTGAACCACATGACTGCTATTCATCATCCCACTCTTATTGGATGAGAACCATGCATGTATCCACTAAAAGGGAAATGTCATATTATCAGTGCATTGAACCACAGAAGCTGTTACTGAGGACATAATCGGGTTCCTATCAGAACGATGAAAAATCAAAATCTTGAACGCTCGGATGTGCAAAAACAGGTAATTGAAATCGATATTGTGAGATCGCAGTACAATGAAGATCAGAAAATGTATCCTTTCCTCACCGTAGTGCGATCTCAGAGTTGGAATATATTTTTAGGGGGGTGGGGGCACAGCCCCCCACAATAGTGATTTCGATTACCTGCGTTTTCACTCATCCGAGCGTTCGAGATATTGATTTTTCATCTGTGTAATATGGACCTGGCATAATCACCTCACATTACTGTTATGCTGATTTTAAAGTCAGATTTGCTTACTGAAACACAATGGTGTTAGGCTATGAAGCACGACTGATGGAAAAGGCTCTTCATTTTTGCCACAGGATGAGAACTAGCTTTAACATCTATTCTTAGACAACCAGCATAGCTGCTCAATACCTAGCATAGCCCAATAGATAATGGAAACATTTGATAAACAGTGAAAAACATTGGTTATAGACCACTGGTGACCATGTGTGTCATATGTCTGTGCACGTTTTCAAACAGATTATGTGTTGGAAATGGAAGGATGCAATGGAGATGAAAAGAGAAAAGGAGAAGATGGGTGAAGTGAACTTACAATGGCATAATCATCTTCATAATAATAATAATTATTATTATTATAATAATAATAATAGTGTTGACTACAACTGTTAGCTGAGATATATAAGTATCATGTTTTTTTCGATTATTTATACTGATTATCTAGCAATTTATATATAGCACTTTTTATTGCCTGATGCACAGTTTTTGAGTGTATTTTTATTGCTATTAACTAATATGCACAGGTAACAGGTTTGTTTGCAGTTAAAAAAGCATTCTGTAGAGTCTCATTGCTCCTTTATCTGTTTAAAAACTTTCATTTTGTGGCTTTCTGTAGTGCTTACTCTCTGTAGGATAATAGCTTTAGTATGTCCTAGTCAGAATTGCTGGCTCTGGGCGTGTTTGTTTATACAGTGATTGTTCAAAGCACATGAACAGGCCATCTTGAATTAGCTGAAGTCTTTCTTTACCTTGGCTAGATTGTGTTAATTGGCTGCTAGCTAGTGGGGGCTGGTTCTTTTGTGTTTTTGCTTTTCTGTATATATAGACTTCTCTGTATATGTAGACTAGCTACTTATTCTGCTGTGTTACTGCCTCTTAAATCGTTTTTCAGTTGTGCACTTGCCTTGCTTCATTTAAAAAGTTTCAAATTGCTAATTTTGTAGAGTTTTAATTGCATTTACTGTTTAGGGCTACACACTGAATTGTGTTAGCCTTTTCTGTGTTTATTTACTGTATTATTGCATTGTTTAGCCTGTTTCAACAAAAAAAAAAATACTATCTTGTTTGCTCGTTTCCCACCTTTTCTAGCCAGTCCATATCCCAGACTTTGCTTGTCTCAGGACTTTATTTTCTGTGCTCAGAGCTATCCAGACCTTGCTTTGGTAGAGGGAAGTCCTACTGCCTACCAGTGGGACTGGTGAGCATTGTACTGCCCATGTAGTGCTAGAGGAGTGGTTTCCAGCTCTGAAATTGTAATTTTATTAACCTTTTGGGCCGATTTCTATCCCTTTCAACTTTCTGGCTTAAAAACATGTGTGTTTGCACATTTTTCACATCGTGCAGCACTGCGAGGCTACAGTTAAACTATTCCAGGTGCCAGAAGGTCTGCTCTTCAAATTTTCCCTTAGAACTAGCTGGTTTCTCAGAAGTAGCACTAAAATCTGAACCCCTGTGACTAGCACTTGCTCTAGAACCTGCTGGAAAGCACTAAGAAGCCGGAAACTGATTCAAGCACTCAGCTCTCCTTGTCAATAAGGATAAATTAATTATAGGCACTAAACAGCCTATAATTGCAAAGTACCTTGCAAAGGTAAGGGAAAACAGCTCTTAAACTTTACAAGAAAGCACTAGGAAGCCTGAAACTGATTCAAGCACTCAGCTCTCCCTGTCAATAAGGAGAAATTAAACATAGACACTAAACAGCCTATAATTGCAGAGTACCTTGCAAAGGTAAGAGAAAATAGCTCTTAAACTTTACAAAAAAGCACCTAAACAGGCATGTCCAAGGGTCAGCATCTGGTGATTTCTCCTGTCCACCTGGTGAATCTGAGCATACTGGGGCAGTGTGGCAACTGCCTCTTATACACAGACAATCCTCTCCTCCTACCATCCAATACTACAACCTGCGAGAGATGCACTTACATAGCCAAACTGGAAGCTAAGCTCTCTCCAGCCAAGATTGTGCTAGACAGTCAAGAGGAGAAGGTTAACACCTGCATTACACCTCAAGCAACTCATAGCCCTTCAAAACCCACACCATCAACACCCACACATAGCAACACTAAACCCACATATACGGAGGCCCTTAACATTAACCGGCCCAAGCAACAAGGACCTCTGAAGCCGAAACGCAAACAAACACCAGTCACAACCAAAGTGACACATAGCTCACAACACCAGTGTGCCACCCAACAACAGCCCCTAAAGCAAGACAATGTGCCCAACACTTTAGTCATAGGTGACTCTATAGTCAGGCACACTGATGTCCCACTCACCAGGCTGAACAAGGAGAAAATTACAGTCAGCTGCCAGGATCCGCCACATAATGCATGCACTCAAGTCACTCCACAACAAGTACAAATATGACTCTGTCATTGTCCATGCTGGAGTGAATGACTTGAGACGTGTCTCCCTGGACTACATGAAAAGAGACATGGAAGAGCTCTTGGATCATGTGACCCAGGCAGGTATGACCCTCGCCCTGAGTAGCATCCTGCCTTCGCCCAGAATGATACCACAGTATAAGGACAAAATGATTGACTTCAACAATTGGCTAACCTTCTGGTGCCATTCAAAGGGGATCTGGTATTTGTCTGCCTGGGAAGGCATGATCAACAAACCACGATTCTTTGCCAGAGATGGTCTGCACCTGTCACCCCTGGGATTCAGGTTACTGGCTAAAGCTCTTGCCACTCCTATAGCGCCTTTTTTAGGCAAGGTTCAAAGGATAAAATCACCACTGTAATAGATACAAGCATGCAAAATCTGAAGGTAATGCTACTCAATGCTAGAAGTCTAAAGCTCAAAATGCACTCTCTTGAGGCACTCCTAAAAATGGAGAACATCGACATCTGTGCAGTAACTGAGACCTGGTTCAAGGCTCCAGAGAGCACCCCTGCAATACCAGGCTACAATTCTTACCACACTTTTCAGCCACAAAACCAAGACTGAAACACTAAAGGTGGAGGAGTGTCCATATTCACCAAGGATATTCACACCTCCAGGCTAGTTGCCCAACACAATGCATCTGAAATTCTCCAGGTGCAACTAACACTAGGTAAGACTGCAATCAAAATTGTAGCTTGCTACAGATCCCCCACCATGCCCCAAGATTCTCATTACACCTTTCTAAACATACTGGGAAATATTAAGATACAACCAAACACCCTAATACTGGGTGATTTCAACTACCCTGCCATTAATTGGGAAAACTACTCGGGTACCAACTCCTTTTCCCAACGGTTCTTGGAATTCATAAATTCCAATGTCCTGGATTAACTAATCCATTATCACACCAGGGGAGCCAATATCCTAGACCTGGTCATTATCAACATGGGAGATAGATGCTCCACATCAGTGGTCACCCCCTCACTGGTCAGGTCTGACCATAAGCAAATCACCTTTGACATCCACATCCCACCCCCACCCCCCAGTAAGGAAACCTCCTTAAAAAACTTCTCCAAAGCCAACTTCATGCTACTGAAGTCAGAAGTGACAAACTTTACAACACCCATGCAGACGGGATCTGGAAGTTCGACTGCAGAATCCTACACTAATGCACTGTATGAGCACATCCGCTCGTACATGAATCATGCCATCCCAAATAGAACCAAGATGCTCTTCTCCAAAAAAAGGAAGCCAATCTGGTGGTCTCCTGCTATAAACAAACTATACAACAGAAGGAAGAAACTGTTGCAGAAAATAGGAAAATCCCAGGATGCAAAAAACTCCCTCACCAGCCTCAGTAAGAAGCTGAGATCACTCATAAAATTCTCCAAAGCTAGTTACGAAAATAAAATTGCCAAAGATTCCAAAAACAACCACAAGGCATTCTATAACTATGTCAAGAATCTAAATGGCAATGTGCAGATCTGCTCTGAGCTACAACAGAATGGCATTAAATATACTGATCCCAAAGATATTGCCAATATCCTGGCAGATCGATTTAGTGCCAGCTTCACCCCCTCTCACCCCCTAAAGGGCCCATCTCAATACCAAAAGATTGCCAAATTCTGATAATCACGGCCACACAGGTAGAAACCGCACTCTCCAAAGCTAAGAATACAGCAGCCATGGGACCAAATGACATCCCAGGCTGTGTACTACATGAACTACAAAATGAACTGGCACCTCACCTAAGTGTCGTGTTTAATCATAGCCTCACCTCAGGCTTCGTGCCCACTGAGTGGTGCACAGCTACAGTTATCCCGCTCCACAAGGGAGGATCTGCCTTGGATCCCGGGAACTACTGTCCCATCAGTCTGGCAAGCCTGATCTGCAAGGGCATGGAACGCATTATCATGGAACTTATAAACAAAGACATTGGCAACCTTCAAACACTGGATCCCACCCAGTTTGGGTTTGTGAAGGGCCAATCTTGTCTCCTAAATCTGATTTACTTCTTCAAAGCAGTCTCCAGAGCTGTGGACAAGGGTAAGGTGATCCACACAGCCTATCTGGACCTTGCCAAGGCCTTCAACACCATCCCCCCACTCTGGAATCATAGATAAACTTACTAAGCTGGGCATAAATCCTTACATCACTCGATGGGTTGCCAACTGGCTTACTGATAGAATCCAGACTGTAAAAGTAGCCGACTCCAAATCCAGCTCCAGACAAGTGACAAGTGCAGTACCTTAGGGTTCAGTCCTGGGACCACTCTTGTTTTGCATCTACTTCTCTGAAGTACAGGCCAACACTAAGGGACTCTGGCTAACAAAGTTTGCAGATGACTGCAAACTGGGAGCCATTATTGAATCCCCAAATGATGTGGATATTCTACAAAAAGGCCTTACAGAAACAGATGCCTGGTGCCAGAGCCATGGGCTCAATCTTAATGCCAAGAAATGTATAGTTATCCCCTTTGGAAAAAAATATGTACCCATGAATTACCACATAGGTGGCAAGACGCTAAACATCGAAAGTGTGATGAGAGACTTAGGGATGCAGGTGGACAATGGTCTCACTTTTGATAACCACATCGCCACAACAGTCACGAAATCCTTCTATGTGGCACACCTCATCACTAAGGGCTTTTCATCCAGAAAAAAGGAGGTCATTGTCCCACTGTACTCATCCCTCATTAGACCCATTATAGAGTATAATGTCCCATTTGGTATGTACCTCACAAGACATCTGCAACAGCTGGAAAGGCCACAGAAATACCTCACTAAAAGAATCACAGGCCTAAAGCAGATGCCATATGCTGACCATCTAAAACAACTCCAGCTATACTCTGTGGCATATCGTCTACTCAGAGGCGATCTCTGCTTAACATACAAGGCCATGTCAAACCCTGAGCTGTTGGATATGCTCCACTTAAAGAAATCCCAATCCCTCAGAGCCACACGCTCCAGGGATCTAAACCTTGTCATCACAATGAACAAAACAAGCTGGAGGGATAGGTTCCTGACCCAGAGACTCCCCATACTCTAGACTGCCCATACATGTCAAGCAGAGCGCCTCATTGGCCCTCTTCAAAAGGAACCTTGATGATTGGATGGGTGATAGGAAATTCACCCCGGGGATCAGGTTAGTCGCCCTGCTAGACAGGGGCCCAGAGAAGTAAATATTGTGGGAAGAAATATCCAGGGAATTGTTATGGCTAGGCTTGCATAGGCCCTAGGGCCGATAGCCTAGTACTAACCTATGAACCTATGAACCTATAATAATAATAATAATAATAATAATAATAATAATAATAATATTGATGCCATGTAGTATTTATTTGCTTTCAAAATCACCCAAATGTATTAAGCATAGAAGTCCAAAATCCCTGTGTTTCTTACTAAGAATATACGCTCAGTATTCATTGCAGTTTCTTATGGTTAGTGCCAGCATGACAACTGTAAACTGATGTACAGACTGTGGGACAATCAACTCACATTATTACTGAACAAATGGTCCATATGTTGACCAATCTGCTGACAGCTTACGGACACCTTCAGGTCAGACTCTTTTCCACAATGTTATTTTGCTGCATTGACAACATTTACTACTTTTGAACATACCTATCATTTAAACCTGATATTGAAGAACTGCAGGCTGTGACAGACTCTCTATACATAGGTTTTTATAGCATGGCTGTTTAAAAACTCATTTGTTTAACAGTAATCCTAATGAAGTACAGCTGGTAGAAATGAGTCTGGCAAACTCATCTGGTCTTCTCCTCAGGGACTCAGGCATGTGCATGGCCTGATGCAGACCTCAAGATGATGTTTATCTAGTTTACTTGTCGTGCAAGAGCAAAAAGTGTGATTCAGAAACACTAATGAGGTGAGATGTAATTAGAAGAAAATCAGTATGGTATAGGTGAGGCACAGTGCAAAGATAACCACTGCACTAGGGGAAGAAGATGTTATATTACAGAGAAATAATTATTGCAGAAAAACTGTTTCTACACAACAGGAGTCAAAGAACTTTTAGGTGTGTGTTATTTGTTATAACTGCATCTTTGTTCATTGTTAGCATTTTTGTGTGCTGTGGTAGAGAAACATGATTGTTTAAGTTTTTCATTCAGTCTAGCTGAGTTTTCTAAGCTGTCTGCAGGGGTACATTAACCACCCTTGTGTAATGGACATTGTAGCATACTGGCATAGTAAAGGTGCCTGTTGTGAAAATAGGTTTCCATGTGCCATTTTAAACCAAATTAAAATGCTCCTGGGGACTGTAACATGACTTTCCCATGTAAAATAACCACATTGTCACAGCGTTAAGTGCTTTCCTTCCCATATGTGAAACAAGACTTCTTCAGAACAGTTACATATTTTCCAAGGCCTCATATTAAAACCTTCGGTTTACATTTTTTCATGTAACGTAAATTGGTAAAACTGAAAGAACTTTTAATGAAAGAATATACGAATATAAAGAATGAATATATGAGCATACCTATGATATTAAAAGGCAAAATCTAAATAATGCAGTATTTAAGCTTAAAGAATAAATGACCTGTAGACTGCAAACTGATTGGAGAATGAATGTTCTCGAGCAGGGTGTTAATAATGTCCACTGAAAAATGAGTCCACTGCTTCAAGGCATCATATTAAGCTGCCATGGAGCTTTGCCTGAAAAAAAAAAAAAACTAATGGCTGCCATTATTTTACGCTCACTAAACCTGTGGCATCGGACCTCAGAATACCCCTTAGCAGGCGTTATTTTAACATACACCCTGTTGGGCATGATTGCTTACTTATTTACCAGTATTCTATTCACAACTTTTTATTTCAAATCTTAGAAAAAGTAACCTTACATTCCAGAGGGGCAGCATGGAGTGAGTGACTAGAAATCAAAGAACTGTTTTGGCAACTAAAAACTAATGTCAAAACACCCCTGGGATTAAATGAATTTTCTTCTTTGACTTGTGTGTTAAAAATTAAGTCTATGACAGTTTAAGATCAAAATAATTTTAAAATTGTACACTCTTTATATGTTTTCATACTTTCATTTTTATGTGTTTATTGTGTATCTTACAGCAATTAAGTATTTGTTATAGCTTGTGGCTACAGTACACCCTGTTCTGCTTTTGTGTATTATCCTTAAAAGAGTCCTGGCTCTTTAATTACTTCTACTCTTGTTTTGAAATGATATAATAGATCATATGGTTAAACAAAGGTTTTAAAATGAGGCCTTGAAGCATGTGTAACTATTCTGAAAAAGTCTTGTTTCACATAAGGGATGAAAGTGCTTAACAGTGAGTTTATTGTGTGTGTGTTTTTCATTACATTCAGTGTGGATGGGAGCAGTTTTGGTCATGTGCTCACTCCACATGAGTCCCCTGGAGCATTTTTTGTTTGGTTAACAGTGTTTGAAGTTGAAATACGATGTACGTGTGGTTCCTGATATGTGCCATTGTAATTCTGGTAAACTTTAAACATAGGTACATGGGACATTTATTATGGTGGTTTCTTGCATGGGTAGTAAATATTGAAATACTTTTGCTTGAGAGTTTGTGTGCCTGAGAACTTGACAGTAATTTACCTGTTATGATTTTGTAGTGTGTGCCTTGATTATTATTAATGGAATTGTCTAAGACATTGGTGTTTTTTTTTTTTTTGTTAGTACACTAATTTTGCTGTCAATCTTTAGGAAACCAGTGCCTTATGTGCCTATTAGTAGCAGTGTAAAGATGTTTCATGCCATAAGTAGTAGCCATGTTGTATCCTGACTTCTAATGTCAGTGTTTTCCATATTATCAGGGTAACAGGGATATGGCTGAGATGCAATCGCCTATGAGCAGAGGCAGCTGTCCACCTCATCATCAGTGCAACAGGGATATGGCTGAGATGCAATCGCCTATGAGAAGAGGCAGCTGCAAGCCTCAGTTTATTGATGCTGAGAATAAGGCCTTCTATCTCCAATTTAGATGGCTCATCACTTTGCCAACCGTCAATAACCCTTTCCATGGCAGTGTCTGGTGACAGGTTGCTCAGGATGTGAATGCTGGGGGTGACCAGACCTGCAGCTATGCCATGATCCTTTGGAAAGCAAGTGACATGATTAGAAATGCCACCAAAGAACAGAAACCTTGGCATGGTAGTGGAGGGTTACAGGCAGTGGGCTGTCTACTGAACTACCTCTTACAGAGACAGGGGAGTTCTTGACCTCACACAAAGGCAGTATCTCATCTATAAAGTTCCACAATGCTGTGCTGGATGCCAGTGCAGAGATATATAGTCCCTAGCAGATTTCAACAAGTGATATCCCAGGAATGTAATCCTACATTCTGTATGTCACCCCATTTCTAGCTGTTAGGCATACTTATGTTTATAATACTTCTATCACATATTCTGTATAATACATCTGTCTCCGATGAGAACCAACCATCTGCACAAGTTATGAGTGTTGTTGCAAGTACTTATCTTTCTTTGCAGTTGTAACGTTTGCATGTACATGTGTGATGCTTAGACATAGTCACACTGGATCTGTTTTTTTTTTGTTTTTGGTGTGTGCTCAAAGTATTGTCTGGCACCATCACTGTTGAGCTATGCTATGAGTATGTTTTGCTTCTGATGATGATAGTGGGATGAGCTGGCATGGTCTGAGGCTGCAGAGGATATGATGGACATTCAAGTGAGATCCCCACATCCATTCTTCAGACTTTTGGAACAGCCTCTTTGCCTCTGCATAACAATGATACATTATCATCTAAGAGTGGGCAGGTTGCTGGGGACACTGTTGATCAGGTAAGTGTAGTGGCCCCAGGGAAATACATTTCAGAACCTACCCCTAGACATCATGGGTGAGAGATATCACAGGGTGGGTTGGTAGATTTGCTCAGAGGAGGTATGGTTACTACCCTACCCCTGAGGTTGTTGTGCTTGTAGCTTCCTCTCAACATATGTGCAGGGCCAACATGGAGGGACAGTAGAGTTCCACCAGGACCTCAGCAGAGCTTGTGAGTGCCATCAAGGCAGTGCATACTGACTTATGGGATTGCATAAAAAGTGTGTGTAACTCATTGGGCAGTATGAATAACAGATTGGACCATGTAGTGTTTTTTCTGGATTATCTGTTGTAGGTGATGAGCAGTTCATGAGTCCAATCATGTGTGACATTTACAAATGTCAGCCAATGTGACCATGTGTAGGCAAGATCCTGCTCTTGCAGTGATAGCCCTTCCACAGCGACATCACTTGTAGAAGTGTCTATACCCAGGAGAGGCTATTTGTTTGGCTGTGGTCATGATCATCCTGACTTATCCTACAGCAGAAATTGGTCACATTTAGGTAGTGCAATAACATTTATCCATGGTCATGGAACAGCCAATGTAACTCTTGACTGAGCCACTTCTCATGTGGCTGAGCATGTGCACAGACGTGAACCCTCTGCCATGAATGTCTTGGACCTGTCCAGTATGTCACATTGCAGTGCTCACCCATTGGCTGAGGCCTTGTCCCCAGAGTGATCCATGCATACCCTCACTGCAAATACCTCAACCCCCTGCCACAGTGTGCTGGCCCTTAGATCCAGTAACCCCCCCCCCAAGCACACCAAACATCTACACACTGACCATATCTGCTGCCCTTCATTTTGTCACTCATCAGTACTCCCACAAACACACTTTTCTGTGAAAGACACACTCTTGTACCCTCTACCCAAAATGTGCAGATGATAACTATGCCCAGCCCTTATAGCATTTGGACTTGGGCTACCTATGTCTTATGCTCATAATAACCAACCTGAGTATGTGTTAGCATAGTCCAGTGCTTTTGTATGCATAATTACTACTTGTATGTATCTGTCTAGGTATTGTATAGTTATGTAGTCAAGTTTCCTTCCCCACCTGAGTAAATCATGATAACTGTGGCAATGCTTTTGCTCATATTATTCTATTTTATTTATTGACATTTGATTACCAGGAAAGTCCTACTGGGTAGGAACCCATTTTCAGTGGAGACCTGGGGAGAAATGCTCCAAAGTATTACAAAACATTTTAAGAATAACAATTTTACAGTCTTTAAAAATAATAGAAAAATATCTGCAATTTAAATAATTATATCAAATTAGACATACTAGGAAAACATTGATTAAGAATAGATACAAGTTATATGACAATTTAATATTTGGAGAAATTTTAATCAGTTTATAGAGTCGTTAAACTTAAATTTGTATAATACAAACAGGAATTGAAGTATGAAATGAGATAAACGCCAGGCTTGGGATATATTCGTAGAGAAAGCCTATGAGAGAAATTGATAGAAGTAAGGACTCATGAAGAAGAGTGAGTAAGGAAGTGTAAGTTATGAATAGATACTTGTTCACATTTAGGGGTATAGTTTATCCAGCTGTTGAGCAAGAACAGAGCCAGCTTTTAGCTAGGAAGTCTTTAAGAATGGTCTTGAAGGATGGGAGGGAGGTTATTGACCTGATGGATCTAGATGAGGAATTCAAGGCCTTGACAACATGCTATGAGTATAGACAATGCCCATCAGAACTGATAGGTTTGTGGACAGACAGGAATTTCTGGTCATTGGATTGTAATGATCAACTGGGAACATAGTTGTGTAGAATTTTATTTAGTGCAGAACAAGCAGATGGGTGCTAGATAATTTTATAGGTGGTAAGAAAGTGTATATATGTTAATTGATTGGGTAGTTCTAATAAATGTAAGCTTTTTACTGCTAAATTTCTGAGATGGGGTTGCCTATGTTAGATGCACCGAGTGGTACATAACAGGTTTATGATTTGTATCACTCCCTGACATTTTTTAGAGTTCTTCTCTGCTTGAACATGAGCAAACAGTCATGTCCTTTCTTAATGTGTACACAGAAATGGTTGAGGTACATTTCTATGTTTCTGAATAATTCTGCCATGCGTATTAGTCCATTAGCAAATCACATGGCTCATTATATGATCATTAGAGTATTATCAGTGCCATGCCTTATTTTCCAACTGGCCACATCAACTTAAAAACTTTCACTCCCTGCTTGTCCCAGTCCATTGTGCAAACTTCCTTAGCACTATGTGGTATCCTGACCACAGACTGTCCATATTATTTACAACGCCACACTAGACGAATGGCATTAAATTGACTTTAATATAACAATTAGTAGTAGTAATAATTAAGAGCAGAGCTGGAAATGCTTCACTGAAAGTGATTTTAAATCAAAACTGTGGTTTCATCAACGCACCATTTTCTTTTAAAATGACAACCTTCTCCTGTTCCTCACTCATTGTACTAAATGCAGGTCCATAAACTCACCTTTATGCATCCACACCTTTCCCCAGCTGATGAATGTTACACAATGCATGGGTGTAGAACTCCTTGTGTCTAAAACTAGTCTCTGCCTTCCAAAAAGTGTTTTTGTCTTCAGATTTGGATTCAGCTTTTCTGGACCATTGGTACCTTTTATTCATATTATTCTTCTGTGTGAAGCAAATCGTGCCATTAAAATTAAATCATACCATTAGCCTACAGTCCCATCTATCTCAGCCACTTGTGCTTCTGTCATACTGTGAATCAGTTAAAGCAGAGACCTCATAGTGAAAAAAAGTGATTTTTTACTGGATGCTTGTGAAATAATCGATATTTTCTCGAAAAGTGATTATTACAATAAAGCAATCGTTACTAAAATCTTCTGGTCTGTGCGATTTACTAGAGAATGTCAAAATGGGATACTTTAATGCTCCTGTGGAAAATTCCACAAAACCATGTGCCTTTTGTTATGCAACATAATTTCATTTCAAATAAAGTTGAGGAAACTGAAAAAAATGACGGGGTATTTTGCTGTCTAACCCTTTGTTGCATGAAGCTTTAGAAGATGCTCCTTTGCTTTCTTCACACAGCTGAAGGAATCTTGGTAACATCCTTAAGGAATGTACTTATTTCATGTAGCCAGATATTCTTTAGTTGTAACTGTCTTTCCCATGGGATACTTTCCTCTGTGGTGATTGCTGGGTTTGTCAAATTATTGTCTTACTGTTCATAAAAAATATGTTCTACATAGCGATCCCTGCTGCCATATTAGATATATAGGTTATATCCTGCCAGGGATATAACAGTCGGCAGCTTGATTTGACCTCAATAAAAGACATGTTTGACCACAGAGCCCTTCAAAGTTTTACTGCCACTGAAGAGTATGCTCCTTTGAGGCTTTAGAGGTTTGACAAACTGTTTGTGCTTTCCTTACTGGGCAATTAAGTCCCTTTTGTGGAAAAAACTTCCATTTTCTTATTTTTTTCCTGTTCAGGAAAGTTATTTTAAAGTTATGACTGTTATGTTTTAAAGGATTGTCTAGAGACTGTAATGAACTTTTAAGCAAAGCATTCAAAAGTAGTTATCTTACTGATTTTCTGTGAAGAAAATGTGTTTATTTTAAGGTTGTGGGACTGTCATTCTGTTTGAAAGTGCTTTTTTACTGTTTTTTTTCTGTCAAAAAAAGTAGCTTCTATGGATTGGTTGTTTTCCTTTATTTATTTATGTATTTATTTATTTATTGACTTTTGTTTACCAGGAAAGTCCACTGGGCCATGTTAGCCCATTTTCAGTGGAGGCCCGGGGAGAAAAGCTCTACAGTAATGGGTAGAAATGGTACAAACAAAGTACAGTATTGTTCACAGTAATAAGTTTTAATGACACAGAAGTAGAATTACACCTAAAAAGCAGTACATAAAAGCTTCAATAACTGTAGAATTTGGTTCGCAAAGTTACTACATAGTATAAAGTGACCAAATGACACAATAAAGAAAAAAACCTACGACTATACATATAAACTAATTAGTAGCACCAAACAAGAACATAAAAGTTTTCTAATCTACTATTTACATAGTATTTACATAAAATAGAGTGATCATGGGGAAAGCTACATCAACCTAGAGTAAGGGATGCAAGTTACAATAGAGAAAGAAGGTGAATTTGAGTGCAGACAGAGTTATACTGTTTATATGTGGGTTAGAACTTAGGTAACTGCTGAAACAGGGGTTGAGCAGTTACATAACCATGAAGAGGAGAGGTGGCTGTGGTGGGCAGCTTTGAAGGTAGCTGGTGATGGTTGTAATCGGATTGGAGCTGGAAGGTTGTTTCAGATTTTAGAGATGCTCCACAAGTATAATAATTGGCCTACTGGGAGTTTTGGCTTGTGTATTTGGAGCAGAAATTGGTGCTCAGAGCGAAGAGGACTGGTAGGATTATACAGAGAGAAAATAAAGCTGAGAGTTGGACAGTCATAAGGTTTATAGATCAGTTTATGAGTTATGAAAAGCTGAAGAAGGAGAAGATAGTGGCAGAGTTCAAGCCATTTCAGTTGCTTTAGGGTAGTACAGTGGTGAGTAGAGTGATGATTATTTGTGGCGAATTTAGCAATTTTGTTATAGCAAGTTTCTTATTTGTCCATTAAAGAGGACTGCAGATTGGTTAATAAGGGGGTTCCATAAATCAGAGAAGGTAGAAGGTAGGATTGTGCAAGTGCTTGTTTAGAAAGGATAGAGAGAGATTTTTTTATGTCTATATAGCAGACCTAGTTTATTGTGGGTCTTGCTGATATTATTTTGGATGTGGAGATTGAATTTAAGATTTTCATCAATAATTACTCCTAGCAGTTTAATGTGTGTAAGTGGCTCAATTTGCATAAAGTTGTGGGAGAAAATTTCAAAGTCAGCTTTATTGATGGGAGAGTTTCTTTTGGGAGTGAAGATTAGAAGTTTGTTTTTCTTGGGATTGAGGGAGAGGAGATTTTTGTGTAGCCAGAATTCTATTGAGGAAAAAGTAGCTTGGGTAATTTTCTTAAGAGTACTAACATTGTTAGCTGAGCCGACTATAGTGGAGCCATCTGCATACTGGATTAGGGAGCCCTGATTATTGATAAATATCTTAAAGAGAAGAGGGCCACGAATAGAACCTAGGGGCACCCCTGTATGGTTGTGAATAAAGGGGGAGATGGAGTTTTGCCATTTAACAGCATGCTATCTGTTAGAGAGGTAGCTGCTGAACCAGTTAAGGGAAGGGAGAGATAGGCCTGTACAAGAGATCTGAGAAAGGAGGATGGAGTGTGAGATATAGTCAAATGCTTTTGGCAGGTCTAGAAAAAGGGCTGATACAATACTTCCTGTGTCTCTGGCTTTATTGACAGTATCTAAGAAGGAAATGAGTGCAGTGGAGGTGCTATGACAAGGGCGGAACCCATGTTGTGTGGGGGAGAGAATGTTGTGTTGTAGAAGGAAATCTAAAAGTTGTTTCTGAATGCATTTTTCTAGGATTATGGAGATAGAGAAAGGTATAGCAATGGAATGGAAGTTAGAGATGTCAGTCGAGGGGCCACCTTTATGGAGAGGTAATATTATAGCTTTTTTCCATATAGTAGGGACATAGGATTCCTGGATAGATCTGTTAATGATAATGCTTATAGGATATGTGACCGAGTCTGCAGCACTGTTTAAGAAATTTTGCAGGAATGTTATCAGTAGAATTTGTGCAGGGCTTTAATTGTAGAAGCAGTTTTTTGACATAGCTGATAGGGATGGGATAGAGGTTGAGAGGAGGATGGGTAGTTGTGTAGCTGCTGTTTGTGTGTAGAGTTTCAGTGGGTGGAGATATCTGGTGAGTAGAACTAGGAAATATTAGGATATTTTGAGGTGGACTATGAAATAGAGGTGGAAGTTGTAGTGGAGTTGGGGAGAGAACAGGAGAAGATTGAGGTTATATTGGGAATTGTGTCAATAAAGTATGAGTTAAAGATACCAGCCATTTGTTCAGGAGGTATAGCTGCTCCAAACCACCACACAGACAACTTAAAACACAAAAAAATGGAAAAATAAGAAAAATAAGAAAACCACTGCCTGTGGTAAAGAAAAATAACTCACTTTAATGTATCTACACTATTAATATATAAAATAAATTAACATACAAATTTCATGGACTAAGCACTTACGCCTGATAAAATATTAAGGCATCATCAGAGACAGTGAAAACATCTTTAAGCTCTATTTAAAAAAAGCACCAGATCTTCAAGTCAATCATTAAATCATTTCCTGCCACGCCAAATTATGTAATATGAAGAATAAAATATCTAATAAATAAATTGTAAAAATGTTAAAACAGTTAAAAGTTAAAAATAAAATATCTGAAATGCAACTTTAGCCTGTTATAAAAATGGTAAATGAAACAAATCTTTGCAAAAGGTAGATCATGAACACTTTAAACCAGATAAAACATATAAAACATCCATCAAGTGTAATCTTCACGTAAAAAATTAAATATCTTTTGCTCTCCTTCTTAGAACACACAACAGAGATGTATTGTCATTAATGTCTGGCTTCTTTTTGGCATTTAACTTTTTGTTTAAAAGTTCTAATTCAGGGACACCCCCTCTCATTCCTGCTTTTGTTTTGTCGATCACAAAAAATATAAATTGTTTATACTCAATGCATTCTGTAGTGAGCATATATAAAGCCCTACTCTCTTTTCTTTTTCTTATATCCCTATTGTGCTCCAGAATTCTGTCATTTAATTTCCTGATGGTCTTGCCTATGAAAAACGCAGGGCATGACACACATGTAGCGATGTATACAACTCCTTTTGTATTGCAGTTGCTGCGTCCAGAACACTGCAGTGTCCTGGTGTGTGTTTCAGTAGTCACATAAGGACTATCATTAATAAACCAACAACAACTGCATGGCCCGCATTTGCTCATCCTAGAGATGTATGTCTTTTTAAACCTTTCATTGTCACATTCAAGTATATAAGTATATACTTGATATTTCTGCCCCTGCTGTATACAACTTTAGGTTTTGCACCTAATTTGTTTTTCAATTCAGCGTCAAGCACACTGTCCCATATCCTGCATAAACGTTTTGCCAAATCTGGAGCTAAATGATTGTACTGCAAGACCATAACATCATTCTTCAGTTTTTCTACGTTCGCCATCATCACAGTACTCATCCCACCTCTTAAAATGGGGCTAAATCTCATAGAACATTTTTTTATAACTTCTCTCTTAACTGATGTTAGAAGCTTAATGGGATAACCCCCTTCTTTCAACATTCCAATCAAAATATACATCTCATGTAAAAATTCATCATCATTACTGACCAACCTGGAGAGCCTGACCATTTGGCCTTTAATGACACTCAGTCTTTGATGAAAGGATGGCAACTATAATATTCTAGGAGTGTGTTTGTATAAGTTCTTTTCCTAAAAATGTTAGAAGAGAGATCTTCACTAAAACTGTTTTTGCTCAAAAAATATCTAAGAAATCAATATTTTTGCTGTTGGTCTTATATGTAAATCTTAAAAGATCAGTCGTTGTTTTCAAATAATTTATAAATTCTAACAGCTCTTAGGAACCCCCTGTCCACAGAATAAGGATATCATCCAAAAATCTACGGTAAGATAACATTTTGTTCATGTAAACTGAGATGAAAACCTCCTTTTTGTCCCATTCAGCTAAAACAAGGTTGGCAAAAATCGGGTTGCACTTTGCACCCATAGCCACACCTGTGTTTTGCCTGAAGTAATCACCCTCAAAACATAAAAAATTGTTGATAAGCACCATTTCAACCAGGTCCACCACTAAGTTATTACAGTAATATTAAGGCATCATTAAAGTCAGTGAAAACATCTTTAAGTGCTATTTAAATAGCATCAGATCTTAAAGTCAATCATTACATCTTTTCCTCCCATGTCAAATTCTGTAATATGAAGAATAAAATATCTAATAAATAAATAGTAAAAATGTTAAAACAGTTAAAACAACCCTCTCCTCCTCCCAACAAATACAAATATATGCGAGAGATGCAACTATATAGCCAAACTGGAGGCTGAGCTCTCTCAATTCAGTACTGGCAAGACCAGTCAGGAGGAGAAGGTAACCACGCACACCACAAACCCAGTCTCACATAGAACTATCACAACTGCAAACCAAACACATAAACACACAAAAACATACTCGGAGGCGCTGATTAAAAATCTACCAAAACAACAGAGGCCTCCAAAGCAGACACCCAAGCAACCACCACCTCAAGACATAGCAAATGCAACACATAGTTCACAAAGTCAGTGTGCTAAACAGTCACAGCCCTTAAGGCCAAACAACATGCCAGACACACTTGTAATAGGTGACTCCATAGTCAGGCACACTGACGCCCGCTCACCAGACTGAACAAGGAGAGGGTCACAGTAAGCTGCCTGTCGGGAGCTAGAATCTGCCACATAACACAAGCACTCAGGTCACTCCACAGCAAGTACAAATATGACTCAGTCATTGTACATGCAGGTGTAAACGACCTGAGGCGTACCTCCCTGGACTACATGAAAAGAGACATAGAGGAGCTCTCTGATTATGTAGCCCAGGCCGGTATGACCCTGACCCTGAGCAGCATCTTGCCCTCACCAAGAATGATGCCACAGTACAAAGACAAAATGATCAGTTTTAACAATTGGCTTAATTACTGGTGTCATTCTAAGGGGATCCAGTGTCTGTCTGCTTGGGATGACATGCTTGACAAGCCACGCTGCCAAGGGATGGTTTGCACCTGTCACCCTGGGCTTCGGATATTGGCCAAGGCTCTTGCCACCCCATAGTGCCTTTTTTAGGCAAGGCTCAAATGACAAACCTACCTCCTAGAAAACACAAGTGGAAAAAACTAAGGGTAATGCTGCTCAATGCCAGAAGTCTAAACCTCAAGATGCACGCCCTCGAAGCCCTTCTCAGTATGGAGAACATCGATGTCTGTGCAGTGACTGAAACCTGGTTTAAGGCTCCGGAGAGCACCCCAGCACTATCAGGTTTTACCTCATATCATGCTTTCCGGCCCCAAAACTTGGACAGAACCACAAAAGGAGGGGGAGTATCCATTTTCATCAAAGATACCCACACCTCTAGGTTAGTGGCAACGCACGAAGCATCGGAGACTATCCAGGTGCAACTAACCATAGGCAAAACTTCCTTACAGTTTGTAGCATGCTACAGACCACCCTCTCAAACTCAGGAACCCCACACAGCCTTCCTGAACACACTGGAGAGTATGAATGTCTCTCCAAATACCATCATTTTGGGAGACTTCAACTACCCAAACATAGACTGGGAACATTACTCAAGCCCCAACACTCTAGCCCAAAGGTTCTTAGAATTCATAAACTCAAATGCAATGGAACAACTAGTCACCATTCCCACAAGAGGAGACAATATACTAGACCTGATCATCACAAACATGGGGACAAAATGCTCCACACCGGAAGTACATCCCTCTTTGGTAAGATCAGACCATAAATTAATCTCACTGGAAATCCACATCCGCCCCCACCCCCTGCACAAAAGACCACAGTGAAGAACTTCTGAAAAGCAAACTTCACACTTCTTAAGACTGAAGTGGTATCTTTCAAGGCCCCTGGGCCAGTGGGAACCACAACCCACACTGCTGAATCCCTTGCAAATGCCTTCTATGGGCACCTTCAAGAATGCATGGATCATGCAATCCCAAATAAAACCAAGACCCATTCCCCCAAAGGCAGGCGACCGGTCTGGTGGACCCCAGCCATAAACAAACTTTACAACAGAAGGAGGAAGCTACTACATGACAGAGCAAAATCCCTAAAAGGAAAGGCATCTCTGATCAGTACTAGCAAAAACTACGATCACTCATAAAATCATCCAAGGCCAACTTTGAGAGAAAAATCGCAAATGACACAAAAAGACAATCACAAGGCCTTCTTTAGCTATGTTAGAAACCTGGGTGGAAACTCCCAGATATGCTCAGAGTTAGTCCAAAATGACACAAAATACACTGAACCCACTGACATTGCCAACATTCTGGCAGACAGGTTCAGTGCAAATTTCTCCTCCCCCCCCCAAAAGGAGAAATAACTATCCCAGCAGAGTGTAGCCTCCCTAACATCTCAGATGCCCAGGTGAGAGCCGCCCTCTCTAAAGCTAAAAACACAGCATCAATGGGACCGGATGGTGTCCCGGGCTGTGTGCTACATGAACTCCAAGAGGAACTAAACCCACACATAAGGCTGCTGTTTAATCTTAGCCTTACCACAGGATACGTACCCAAAGAGTGGCATACGACAACAGTGGTCCCACTTCACAAAGGCGGTGCTTCTACGGACCCTGGAAATTACCGCCCCATAAGCCTGATGAGCCTGGTCTGCAAAACTATGGAGAGGATCATTATGGAACTCATAAACAAAGGCATTGGGGACCTACAGACATTGGATCCTACCCAATTTGGCTTTGTCAAGGGCAGATCCTGCCTTCTGAACTTGGTCGACTTTTTTGAAACAGTCACTAAGGCCATTGATGAGGGTAAGGCAGTTCACACAGCCTACCTTGACCTTGCAAAAGCCTTTGACACAATACCCCACTCGGGCATCATAGACAAACTCACCAGCTTAAATGTAAACCCATATGTCACAAGATGGGTTGCAAACTGGCTCAAGGACAGAACCCACAGGGTCAGAGTTGCTGGAGCTATGTCAGACTCTAAGCCAGTCACAAGCGGTGTCCCACAGGGCTCAGTCCTGGGACCCCTCTTGTTCGGCATTTATTTTTCCGAGGTACAGGCAAACATAAGAGGATTGTGGCTGACAAAGTTCGCAGATGACTGCAAACTGGGCCATAATTGATAGTCCAGCGGACACAAACATCCTTCAGAGAGGCCTCATAGAAACGGATAATTGGTGCCAGAGCCATGGCCTTAAAAATGTATAGTCATACCCTTTGGGAAAAACAAGGTACCGACAAATTACCACATAGGCGGTAATCCATTAAGTCTGGAAGAGGTAATCAGGGACCTAGGGACCCAGGTTGACAGTAAGCTCTCATTTGACACTCACATTGCCAAAGTGGTTAGGAAGACCTTCTATATTGCCCACCTTATCATGAAGGGTTTCACATCTAGATCAAGAGAGGTCATTGTGCCCTGTACTCTTCTCTTATCAGGCCAATGATTGAGTACAATGCCCCATTTGGGATGTATCTCACCCGACACCTGCAGCAGTTGGAAAGACCCCAAAAGTTCCTCACCAAGAGGATAAAGAGTCTTAAACATATGTCATATGCTGCCCGACTGAAAAAACTCCAGCTCTATTCAGTCGCATACCGCCTACTCAGAGGTGATCTGTGCCTGACGTACAAGGCCATGTCCAATCCTGAATTAATGGACATGCTCCACCTCAGAAAATCCAAATCCATCAGAGCCACGAGAACAAGTGACTTAAACCTCAACACAGAAATAAATAGAACGTGCTGGAGGGACAGATTCATAACCCAGAGGCTCCCTACACTCTGGAACAGAATCCCAGTCCATGTTAGGCAGAGCCCCTCACTGACTCTATTCAAGAGAAATCTCGACGAGTGGATGGGAGATCGTAGGTTTACCCCGGGGGTCATCTCTTTGTCACTACTAGACAGAGGCATAGTAAACTAAACCCTAAAAGGGCATAGTATTCTCATCCTAAGGGGTGGTGTAAGCCACATACACTCTGGCTAGGCTTATAAATGCCCTAGGGCAGATAGCCTAGTGCGAACCTACGAACCTACGAAAAGTTAAAAATAAAATATCTGGAATGCAACTTTAGCCTGTTATAAAAATGGTAAATGAAACAAATCTTTGCAAAAGGTAGATCATGAACAT
This sequence comes from Protopterus annectens, assembly GCF_019279795.1. Lineage (NCBI taxonomy): Eukaryota > Metazoa > Chordata > Ceratodontiformes > Protopteridae > Protopterus > Protopterus annectens. The sequence continues at coordinate 1,937,549,436 of NC_056729.1, read as the reverse complement.
TTTAAACCAGATAAAACATATAAAACATATCCATCAAGTGTAAACTTCATGTAAAAAATTAAACATCTTTTGCTCTCCTTTTTAGAACACACAACAGAGATGTATCATCATTAATGCCTGGCTTCTCTTTGGCATTTAATCTATGTTGTCATTCTAACTCTTTGTTTAAAAGTTCTAATTCAGCGTCGCCCCCTGTCATTCCTGCTTTTGTTTGGTCTATTACAAAAAATAGCATTTTTTTTTTATACTCAATGCATTCTCTAGTGTGCATGTATAAAGCACTAGTCTCTTTGGTATTTGGTATCACAATAACTTTGTTTTGTTTTGAACAGGAAATGATGTCATGGACATTTAATTGGATCAGGTATTTATTGCAGGGTTTGAACTGTTATCTGAGGTGTACCACTGATGAAAGCTTTATGCTGAAACCGGTCTGGTTCCAATAAACCTTGATGCTTCATTCTTTCAAGGTGCTGGCTTTTTTTGTTTATGTATACTCAAGTTTGTCTGACCTGTGCACCTACCGTACTTGCTAGCCTGCCTCTCTTTGTCCCTATTATGCATAATTTCTTTAGCAGTTTTGGATAGTCAAGGTTCGTTACGTGTTTTAGTTCTTTTAAATCTTGATGGAGCTAGTTGAGCTAGTCTATCTAGTAATTTTAGGAAAGAATTATTAAAGTAGTGTACTGCAGCATCCAGGGGGAGAGTTTTAAGGATGCTACAGTTAATGCTATTTAGGGTGCTGTTGAAATCATTAGGGTTGAAATTAGAGAGGTTTTGCACTAGTTTAATATTATGTTTCTTTTGGGAAGGCTGAGCATGCTTGGATTACAAAAGAGGGGAGGTAATCACTAATTGAGTTAGGTAAAGTGCCACAGGAAGTGAATTTGGATGGATTTGAAACTAGAATCCAGTCAAGGACTTTCATTTCTTGTTTTCCCCAGGATAGCAGCACCATTTTCGGCTTGACCATGGAACAGATTGTCACTCCCACAGTTGGTCATTCTTCCAACCACAAAAAGACAAGGTTAGGCCAAAAGCCTTTAACACCACAGCAGGCTAGAAATTTGCCTCAGCTGCAGGTGGATGACTCTGTGCGGCCATTTGTTGTGCCTCAGACCGCTCATCTTTTACCCCAGATCTCTCTGTAGCACCTAGAGCCACTATTGACTGGGGTGGCAAGGGAGAACCACTCTTGCTGGTGATAGGAGAAGTAACAGGGAAAGTGTCCTTGTTGTGTCAGAATGCTGCTCCCATCCATGGGGAAGTAGCAACTGCCATTAGTAACAAGCTTGTCTCCATTTTTCCCATCAAAAAGAAACAGAAAACCAAGCACATATTTATACCTCCTTAAATTTCTTTGGATAGGAGTAGTTTACTGGGACTAGCTCAGGGTATGATTCAAGCTATTGATACTCCTTGTACAGTAGTTTCTGGTAAAAGAAAGAGGGATGCCTCCTTTACTGAAGAGATTCAAGATACAGAATATGAACAGGAAGATAGAGGGACACATTCAGGGTTTTGTCCTCAGATTTCTGATTCAGACTCAGAGGACAGCTATCTTTCTGATTCTCAATGTGGATGTTTGTCTTTCTCTGAGACTATTGCTCAAATGCCCCAATATTTTCAGTGGGATGAACACTGAGGTTTTTCGGTCCCTCAAAAAAAAATATGAGTTGTTACAGAAGAATTTCTCAGAACCTACACTCATTCCTCCTGTCCTGTCTTCTTTTACTGCCTGTAATTTTCCCGATAGGCAACAAGCTGTCCCTAAAAGGTAGATAAGCTGAATAATGATCCTCAGTCTTTAATTTCTTATACATTTTTCCCAAACCTGACCTAGCCTTACTTGATTCCTCTGCTGCTAAGCACTTAGTTAATTCCAATCTTAGTCTTTCTAATAAGGGTTGGGAAATTATTGATAGGTATGGGGAAAAGTGGATACTTCCACAACTTTCGAATCTCAGAATTTTAAATTATCAGACTTGTATGTTAAAGTTTATTCGGACATATTGCAAAAGTATGAGGAATTTTTTTTCTACAGTTTCTTCTTCAGAAGAAAAATCTGATTTAGTTAACTTTTTTTTTTTTTTTTTTGCATACATCATTGTTCAGTGTGTGTATGACTCTGTTGATACTTCCAGGGTTATGCCATAGCTAAAGTTTTAAGAAGGATGCTTGACTGCATTCTCTGAACATTCCAGATGATAAAAATGAGAGTTTAAATTCTCCTTTGGACAGAGATTTAGTGTCTGTCCCTTTTGCTGCAGAGATGATCCAACGTGTGATGAAAAAGGCGAGCTGATTCAAGGAATCTCTCAGATTTTTCATTCCTCCTTTTCTCAATTGTCCAAAGGATTTTCTTTTTCCTCATCTAGTTTAAGCAAAAAATAAATAAATAAATAAATAACAGTTTCAACAGAAGTCAGGTAAACAGACATTTAAGATGAAGTGGCAAGGAGGTTCCAAAAAGAATTCGAACCCTCCCAAAACCAAGGACAATCCAACAAGTCTGAATGACTAGTCAAGAGACCTTGTGACCCTCCCACCCTAGCCCTCTTTATCTTCAAGAAAGTCTGAATCTACATTTTTCTCTTTGGCTACAGATTGTTCTTAGACAAATGGGTTCTGATCAACAAGGTTACAGATGGCAGTGAGTGGAAATTCCTTTTTTCCATGGGGTCATTCCTCATCCTGCAGATCAGACTCTTTTGTTTCCACCTCTTCATCACATGCTGTCCCAAGGAGTGATAGAACCAGTTCCTCCTTCCCACTTGGGGAAGGGGTTTTATTCAAGGATATTCCTGGTCCCAAAGAAAGAAAATGCTTGTAGACCAGTTATGGGTCATTTTTTTTTCCTAAACCTGTTTGTGACAGTTCCCAAATTAAAAATGATGTCACTTCACAACCTGTTGCCTCTTCCACTTTCAAGTTTCCTGGTAACACTAGACATTAAAAGATGCTAATCATCACATTTCCATTCATCCAGGCTTCAGGAATTTCTTTAAGTTGTGTACCTGAATCACATAATAAGTTCTCTCTCTTACCCTTTGGGGTATCCACTGCATCAAGTGTTCACAAAATGTCTAACTCTAGTTATAGTTCAGTGAAGGCTACAGGATAGCCACATTTTTACATATTTAGACAACTTACTTATTTTGCAGAGTCTTTTTCAAAATGCCTGAAATATCTCTTCAGTGAGAGATCTCTTGCACAGGCTCGGATTCTAAGAGAACATTCAAAAGTCTTTTTTGACTCCCTCACACAGGTTGTGTTCCTAAGATGTATCTAGACACCTCAGTGCAAACAGCTTTTCTTACACAGGGAAAAAAAATCAATATTTATTTAAATCTATTTTTAAGGTCTTCCACTCGAACTTCAGTTATGTATAGACTGGTTGGCATAATGGTTAAAGTCTTTGCCTCCCATGCACAAAGTAAAACGTTCGATCCTGACCTCTGGCCAATGCCTGTTTGGAGTTTGTATGTTCTTCCTTTATCTTTGTGGGGTACCTCCCATCTTTGAAAAAAATGCTGAGTGTTTCTGTCTAAAAATCACCAATGAACAGAGCTGCTGACAACAGCACAGACTCTACATGGTGCCCTATAGGGAGAAGAATTATATAGACCAACAGCTTTGGGCATCTATTGTGATGTGCATTATCCCCTAGAAAGAACATAGATCACAGATTGTACACCGTGGCAGGGTTAGACACTCAAAAGTGTAATATATGGCTCTAGAGGTGATTTTGTCATGTTGACTAATGTTGCCAAATGGGCATGGGTATTTGGCAGTGATAAGTGGGTTGAGGACTTATCATATAAAGCCCAGCAGTCCTGGGTCCAATAAGCTAATACCTGCCTGGTGTCCATTTGACTAGCATGGGTTATCTGGGATAGCTCTGTTGAGCGAAAGCTGGATGTAAAACCAATTAACCTGTCAAATGTGAACTAAGAATTGCTACACACATCCTATGCATCCAAGAGACAAGGTGGAAGGGCAGCGCTGCTAAGCTACTTGGCTTGGGATACAGAATATACTACTCAGGAGGAGACAGTTTAGAAAAGGTGTGGGAATTATGGTGACAGAGCACCTTCAGAAGACAGTGAGGGATGTCATCAGAGTTAGTGACAGACTCATGGCAGTCAGACTCCAGTGTAATGTTAGGGCAGTATTCATAATCTCAGCCTATGCCCCACAGCAGGGTTATGATAGTGAGGAAAAGAGTGCATTCCGGCAGCAGTTGTAGGACCTACTAGATAAAGCAGGACAACATGAATTGGTGTTGATAATGGGTGACTTGAATGCATAAATCTGGACAGACAGAACAGGATATGAAGACTGCCAGGGTCCGCATGGGTGGGGCAACAAGAATGAAGGAGCTTGATATAAGCCAACACATGGTTCAGAAGAGAGACAGTCACAAGATCATATACAAGAGTGGCCAACATGCAACTCAGGCAGACTTCCTCCTAGTAAGGAAAGGGAGTAGAATCAGTGAATGCAAAGTCATCCCCAGTGCAACTGTCAGCCCACAGCAGAAACCACTGGTTACCACACTCAGCTGCTAGTAAGGTCAAAAGAGACCAGTAGGAAGACCTGGATGTTGATGGGAGAGAAAGTACAACAGTTCAAGGAATCACTCAGGGCTCTAACACCCCAAGAAGAGGAACAAATAGGTAGGGCTGAAGAATTGCAACACCTCAAAACAGCATGTGTGAGGACTACAGGACAGATATGTGGCTGAACACCCCCCCCTTCAGTAAATCAGAACATTCCCAGTACTTGTCCCCTTCCCCTTATATCTAGGGAATAGGTCGTCATTGCTCTCTCAAAGGCAAAAATACAGTCACCATGGGACCTGATAACATCCCAGGCTACATCCTACATGAACCATTAGATGCCTTATTTAAACAAAGCCTGAGTACTGCCTTTGTCCCAGCTGAGTGAAGGACAGCCACCATCATCCCTTTGCACAAAGGAGGAACGCCCCCCGATCTAGGAAATTATAGGCATAACTAGGCTAATCTGTAAGGCCATGGAACGGATTATCATGGACCGCATTGACATGGAAATTGGCAACCACCAAACACTCGATCTCACACAGTTTGGCTTCATCAAAGCGAGGTCGTGTCTTTTAAATTTCGTCGACTTCTTTGAGATAGTCACCAAAACCATGGACGAGGGGATGATGGTGCACACCGCCTACCTTGATTGCCACTTGGGCATAATAGATGAAGTCTCTCAACTAGGCATCAATCTGTATGTTATCAGATGGGTAGCTAACTGGCTCACTGATAGAACCCACCTAGTCAAAATAGGGGAAGCCACCTCAAGCAGTAGACCCGTAATGAGCAGCGTACCCCAAGGTTTGGCTTGGGGTCCCTGGTATTTGGGATATTCTTTTCTGACATGCAGGCCAAAACCCATGGGCTATGGCTGAGCAAGTTTGCAGATGACTGCAACCTGGGTGCTGTCATCAGTTCCCCTAGTGATGTGGACACCCTCCAAGAGTGTTTCACCCAAACAAATGACTGGTGTCAGAAACATGACCTCAAGCTGAATACCAAAAATCATCATCCTCCCCACTGGGGAGAGTGACATCCCCACAAATGATCACATTATTAACAACATCCTAAGCACGCAATCAGTCGTGAAGGATTTGGGCACCCAGGATGATAGTAACCTTACTTTTGACCACCATGTTGTTTCCATTGTACGGAAAGCTTTGTACATGACCCACCTCATAAATAAGCATATTTCATCCAGGGACAAAGAGGTCATAACATCCCTGTAGTCTTCCCTTTTAAGGCCCATTATTGAGTACAATGCCCTGTTCATTATGTACCTCGCACACCACATGCAGCAGCTGGAGAGACCACAGAGGTTCCTCACCAGGAGAATCCAGAACCTTAAAAATTTACCATACATAGACTAAAAGCTCTATCCCTCTACTCAGTTTCATATAGACTCCTTAGAGGTGACCTCTGTCTGGCAACAAAGGTGCTCTTGCACCCCGCCTTGATGGGACTGCTGCATATCTGCAAGTCAAGCTCCACTCAAGTAACCAGCACACACGGCCTCAACCTGGTCTGTGACATCAATAGGAGTTGGTGGTGGGACAGATTTGTGTTCCAGAGACTTCCCCATCTGTGGAATAGACTCCTCTCCACATCAAGCAGAGTACATTTTTACCACTTTTTAAGTGCAACCTGGATAACTGGATGGGAAACAGAAAATACATCCCTGGGATTCCACCCGTGTCCCTGCTGGACAGGGGCATCAGATGCTGACTTGTGTAAACATGGGCTAAACTCTTGGCTAGGCTTATAAGGTCCTCAGGGCCAATAGCCTAGTAACTTCCTATGATCCTATGGAAATAAGGTACATAAGCAAAACTGGTGGTGGAATGCAGAAGTCCAGGAAGTCATCAAAGTAAAGCAGTGTAGGAAAAAGTGGGAGATAGAAGAGATGGACTAGGCTAGGAAGGAATACTGGTTGGCTAAAAAAGAAGCTAAGAAAGGAGTTGCAATAACAAAGAACAGGGCATCGAAGACACTCCTCCATCTTCTGGGAAGTGACTCAGTAGGCAGCACAAAGAAACTATATCAGGTTGCAAGGCAAAGACAGAAAGATAAAGAAGATAGTCAGACACCCTTCATAAGGAATGCCAGCAACAACCTGCTCACCAGTCCTCAGGTGAATGAAGTACTTGCAGCAGTTTCTGAATGAAAAAAAACCCACAGAAGCTCTACTGCCCCCAGACACAGCATACAATGAGAGAAGAAGGACAGTTGACCCTACAAGAAGTAAGGGTAGCACTAACGAAAATGAAGTCAGGGAAAGCAGCAGGCTCAGATTAGGTCACAGCAGCTATGATAAAGATGTGAGATAGAGGAGAAATGGCTCCTGGGCATACTCATAGCAATGTGGAGAGAAAGGCATATCGCAGATCACTGGAGACTAAGCATACTAGTGCCAGTGTACAATAACAAATGGGACATCCACAACTTTGGGCAGCACAGAATTATCAAACTCATGTCACACTGCATGAAAGCTGTGGACAGGATGATTGACAGATATGCAGAGTACTGGAAAATAAGATGAGAAATGAGCAGTTTTGATTCGGATCAGGATGAAGCACAACAGACATGATATTTGCAGTGAGACAGATAGTTGAGAAGAAGCTAGAGATGAGGAAAAAGTCCAACTAGGCATTCCTAGACATGGATAAAGCATATGACAAGGTCCAAAGAAAGCTGAGTTAGGCAATACTAAGGTGGTATGAAGTCCCAGAAACATTGGTAGAATTAGGGCAGGCTATGTACAAGGGCTCAATGACTCAAGTATGAACAGTATTTGGTCTCACAGAGGGGTTCTCAGTGGGAGTGGGTGTGCACCAGGGTTCAGCTCTGAGCCCACTGCCATTCATACTGATGATGGACTACATTAGCAAACGGATCAGAGGGGACAGATCGACAAAATTGCTGTATTCAGACAATATGACATTGCAGGCAGACTCTGAGCAATAACTTCAGCAAAGGACAGGGGAATGGATAGTAAAACTGAAGGCATATGGGATAAAACTTAAGTACAGATAAGACAGTGGTAATGACAGCAAATTGGGGAAATCAGAAGAAGATGAGAACTGAGATAAAAGGGAAGATAGTGGAACAGGTTAATAGCTTCAAGTATCTGGAAGGGATGGTTGAGGAAAAGGAAAGTCAGAATGAAGAGGTCAAACCTAGAATCAGAGGGGCTGCAGCCAACTGGCATAGCATGTCAGGTATAGTGTATGACCGAAGAATGCCAAAGAATCTGAGAGGTAGGGTGTACAAAACAGTGGTAATACCAGTACTACTGTTTACTAAACCAAAAAATAAAGGTCACACAGACAAACCAATTAGTAAAAACCACTAGACAAACCTAGCCAAGCTAGAGTTTTCATCGTGTGATACCTTAGACCTCCTGTAATAAAGGTCCGTGGGATATAAGCAAATGACCCCTTAAGGACATCGTGTTTTAACAATATGGCTTCTGAATATCCATGACTTTTTTCTTTTTTCCTTTTTAAGTCTTTAAGAAAAGATGCAGGCCATCAAAGCCAAATGGCACTAGCTGTGGACGTGCACATTTTGGCCTTCTTATGACTTTGTCAGCACAACATAAGTGGACTATTTGGCTATACTCTAGAAAGACAGGGTCTTTAAAGCCAGATGATTCACTGTTTGGTACAGAAACCTGGGCAGTAAAGGCAGAGTAGATGAGGAAGCTAGAGGTGATGAAAATGAAGTGCCTGAGAAGGGTGGTAGGATGCACACTGTGGGACAGATGAAGAAATGAGGACATAACAGCAGAAGCCAAAGTAGCTCCAATTGCAGAAAAGATCAGAGAATGGATTACAGTCGTTCAGGCAAATGTGCAGAAAGGCAGAAGACAATCTGGTGAAGATTTTGGACAGACAGGAAGAAGGTAAGAAAAACAATGGCATCCAGCAAACGGGTGGATGGATTATGTGAGAGAAGATCTGCGAAGTCAGGTGTGTGTTTCAAGGAAGGCAGGAGTGTGGCATTGAACCAAGAAAGATGGTGACAGTTAACATGACACCCCAACCCCACGTAGAAAATGGAAAAAGAGATGATGATGATGATGATGACTTTGGTCACTTGCAGGTCATACCTCAGGATTTTGGGTATCAGGAAATCTGATTCTCATGGTACCCCTGGCAAGACTCCCCATAAGAAAGGTACATAATATACTGCATGAGATCTCTTTGGTCCCAGTATCAACACCCTTTATCTTTTCAGATCCCAGTCTTGAGGTTTTCAGAAAAGAAATCTCTTATTGGAAACAACAGATATCCTTAAATCAAGGCCTCCCCTTTTTCCTCCCAGATCCAGTGGAGCTGTTCACCACAGATGCATTAGACTTTGGTTGGGAGCAGTTTCAGGAGAGATAAAGGTGCAAGGGGTGTGTGATATCAAGGACATGCAGACACATACATATCATGGAGATGCTTTCCCTGATCAAGGCACTCAGTTCTGTGAACCATCTTTGGTCCCCAGGATCTCTTCAAGGAGTTACAGACAATACCACAGTGATGTACATCAACAAGCAAAGGGGAAACCAGGTTGTACCCCCTTAGCAGACTAGCCATGTTAGCTTGAGATATAGTTTCCCAGCATAATCTCACTCTACAGGCATCCTACATTCTGTCAGAGCAAAATTGTGTGGTACACAAACTGTGCAGGACCAGGACAGACTCTCCTGAATGGAAACTAGATCCAGGGCTCTTCCAAGATTTGATCCATCTGTGGGGAGTTCCTCAAGTAGATCTAATTGCTTCCTCTCTGAACAGTCAACAGGCAAAAGTCTGTTGCAGGACTCCATGCAAGAAGGCCTGGAAGACACATGCCTTTTTTTTCTTTGGTTAGGATTATTCCTGCATGCCTTTTCACCTTTTCTACTAATATCCAGGCTATTTCTAAAGATTCAGAAGGAATCCCCAAGATCATTCTGGTGACTCCCTTCTGACCCAGGCAACCATGGTTCTTCTTTCCTTTGGAAATGGCTGTAGCAATTACCACAAGCTTCCTCACAGAGTGGTTCTACTCACACAAGAACAGGGGTGTTTGAAACACCCAGATATTAATCATCTCTAATTGATTGCTTGGATGATAGGGTCTTAATTCCTTTTAGGCTCTTGTTTTCTGAGGACATGCAGCAGGTACTAATGGAGGCATGAAAGCCTGCTACTAGAAAATCATATATTAGCAAATGGAAAAGGTTTTATAGTTGATGCCAAAAACATACCCAGCACCTATTCAGGGCTAGTTATTCTCTGGTTTTAAAATATTTGTATGAGCTACTATCCTATGACATTTCTTATTCTTCTGTCAAGGTTCATTTATCAGCCATTTCAGCATGTCTGCCCATGGATCCACCTCTTTCAAGGCAAGCACATGTCAAAATGTTCTTGAAAGGGATTTTGCATAAGAAATGTCAAAGTAAACTTGTAGTACCCCTTGGAATCTTAATTTTGTGATGGAGAAACAAACATTTGCTTCATTTGAACCAGCTAATCTAGCTGACTTGAGGTTCTTAACATGGAAAATAGTTTAATTGACTGTTCTGACCTCTGCAAGAAGGGTATCTGAGTTGCAAGCTCTTATGGTGAGTCAACCCTACCTTATTTTCCACAAGGACATAGTTTTGTTGAGAACTAGCCCTTCTTTTATGCCTAAAGTGGTATCTAAGTTTACTTTAATTCAAACTATCCATCTCCCTGTTTTCTTTCCTGAACCTAAAAATGAGGGAGAAAGGGTACTCCATACCTTGAATTTTCACAGACAACTCAGGTTCATTTCTTGTGATGGTAAGAAGGGGCAACTGGTGTCAAAACGGACTGTTTCCAAATGCTTGCATAAAGCTATTACTTTTTGTTATACTCACCATGACAAATCTATTCCAGGCAGGGTCATGTCCCACCCTACCAGTGGTTTCATCCATGGTGTTTTGAAAAGGGTTGGATTCTAGAAGTATTCTAGAAGCTGCTACTTGGTCCTCTGCACATGCTTTTACAAAGCACTGTAAGCTGGTTCCTTCTCTAAGCCTAGATCATGCTTTTCTAGGACTACTCTAAATGGGCTCCTGGAGCCTTTTCCTTCCACCTCCCAAATATAGTTAACTATGGTAATCTACCCATATAGCTAAGGCTACTGCAGCAGTGATCAATACGAAGAGCATAATACAGTTGTGTAAGTTGAACTTTCCACAACAGTAGATGCTCAAATAATCACTGCTGCAGTAGCTACTCCCTCCCTCCATCCCTTTCTTTTTGGTGAGTTTTTTATGCCAGGGTATGGACATCTTTTTTTTTATTGTTTGTTGTTATTCCTAGCCTTGGCTTTTCAGGATTCAGACTCCCTCTCTGTGTAAAAGCACTGAACCTCTCAACTGTACAGATTTTCGCAGAATGTCCAGATTTTTGCCTTATACTTTTGTTAAATTTTTTTATACAATTGTAGTTTTCTGGCAAATTAGAGACTAAGATTGAAGTTAAAAAATAATGACGGACATTTGAATTTCAGACTTCATATCCTTCAGAAATTCATGCTAATGCAAAACCTGCTATTCTATCAACTTTCTAAGTTTGTAAGAGCAATATTTAAAAATTGTCAATATTTTTGGTCCTTTGTCCCACGTTTATTTATGTTTTTTTCCACATTTCTTGCTCTAAGAGGTTTGAGAGGTATGTGAAGGGCTTCACACCGAAACTTGCTTTTTAGTCTGCTCAGCTTGAGCTGCTTGACAGTTTGGGCATGTAGAATGTGCCCTGAGGCTTTTGAAGCTGGCTGGCTGCTATATCCTTGGCAAGATATAACCCCTACAGCTAAGGCTACTGCAACACTAATCATTTGAACATCTGCTGTTATGATAATGTCAACTTACCCAACTGAACTTTCTATTCCATCTATTACTACTGGACATTCAGAAAGAATCCCACTGTGGGTGCTAGGAACTGTGGCCAAAAGGGGGCTGATTCCATGATCAAAGAAAATGCAATTCAGAGTTATATTAGCCATAATGAGGAAAGACCTAATTATCAGCTAATCTACATATTTTTGATGGTACCACTACTACTAATTACTACTTTTTAGCTGTAATGACATCTGATGGCCCATGCATCACATTGCTATACAAACCCTCCACATTCACACACACTTACACACTTAGATACCTCTTACCTGTCCCTGAGTTGACAGAACACCCATTATGTTGCCTCTCATGTTTCTTACCCCTTGTAAGTCACAGATGGGTACATTCTGCCCATAATGCCATCATATATTACAGTTTCTCTCTTTTATTCTTCCAAAACTGCATCATGATATTACTCTATTAACTTCATAAGTCATGCAAAGTAAAATTTAAGAATAACACAACAAAAACTAGCTTCAGCACAGAAACACAGCAGATGGCAAACTTAAAATAAATGTGTTTAATAAATCAAAGGGTAATGCTTTCGCACCCAAAGGTGCTTCTTCAGACCATACAAACAAAAACCAAACAGACAGCTTATATAATAAAACCAATTACATTTGCCTGTTCTAAAGTCCAGGGATCTCCCTCACTAACAGAAGCAGCTCTTTATAAAATTGGTATGTGTTTTAAGTGCAGTTTCATTGGTTGACATGTAATTGTTTTTATTGTATAAGCTGTCTGTTTAATTTTTGTTTGTGTGGTCTGAAGAAGCACCTTTGGGTATGAAAGCCCTAACCATTTGATTTATTAAACACATTTATTTTAAGTTTGCGATCTGCTGTGTTTCTGTGCTGAAGCTAGTTTTTGTCGTGTTATTTTGTTACTTCTGGCACAGTTATTTCCTTATGGGAGTGTTTTATTGAATGTATATAAAATGTAAGACTTGTCACTGGTGTCATTTAGTGTTCCTCCCAGCTTTGTCTGAAAGTTTTCAGTGCGACCGTTTCGAAGTATGCCAGACCTCTCATCCCTCACAACTGACTTGTCTCCCTTGTAACTCATGGTTTCGAGGTATGCCAGACCCCTCATCCTTCACAACTGACTTGTCTCCCTTTTAATTCATGGAATATTACAGTCATTCAATAATGACACACATTAAGAGTTTTGACAATAGAAGTCTTCCTCATTTAGTGTCAACCAATAAAGATCTGCGTTGTTAACAAGCTGCTGTCTGTGCCAGGGAATGGGATTTGAACCTTTTCCCCCTATTTATAATTCAACTGATTTTGGAATCTAATGGTAACAAAGAAGACTAAAGCTCTGCTACAGCTGCTTTTCACACTGAGAGTAAACAGTTCAATTTTCCTCGTCCATTTCAATGCCTTGTGTGTAGTGCTCCCCCCACCTTTGCATAAGTTTTTTGTGCTACAAAACCAATCAGCTGTTAACTTTTTAAGTGTGTTAGACTATCCTTGGGGTGTAGTGTCCCCCCAAATATTGCAAGATTTGCTCATGAGACTAGGAGAGATTAGAAGTATGACAACCCCCCCGACACACACACACACACACACACACACACACACACACGCACACACGCACACACACACACACACACACACACACACACACACACACACACACACACACACACACACATACACTTACAATCATCTGAGACCACTTATCCCTTTGCATACACACACATGCAGCGATATACATATAGATTCACATATCCCCAGCACTTACCTCTGAAGTGATCTCACAAATTGAAAGTAATGGACCAGCACAAACTTTTGGCTGAGTTAATTACCTCTGATTTTCGATCGTCTCTGAATCACTTGGCTGTGTAAATGCATTACATTAGGCATTTCTGTTGGACAGCACATGGCTAATTAGTATAAGCTCCTTTCCTGGAATGCCTCATCAGCATATAGTTCAGCTGAGGATACAGTCCTCTGCAGACCATGTAGAAGCAGAGTGTTGGGCCTGCCTCTGAATCAGAATGTTGTTAAGGGTTACCGCTGGTGCTGATTCTCAATGAATTCAGCTCATTATGCCTACCATTCAAAACTGGCAATTTATTCCCTTTTGTAACTCTGATGTCCTTTTTATGTTGAGGAACCAAAGGAAAATATAGGTAACCATATGAGACATTAGGACCCGCTAGAGTAAGTCCCAAAACATGGAGAATGAAAGGCCAAAAAACGGACATATATATTGTCTGAGGTTGCTTTTCTCAGACATCTGGTGATCTTGGAGTTGGTACGTGTGTGTGTATGGGGGCTTGACACACACACACACACACACACACACACACACACACACACACACACACACACACACACACAAAGAAGTTTAAATAAATAGAGTAATATTTACATTTTTTAAAATTCGATCTTCTCCTACATTTTCGATTCTTATTGTCCAGCTTGTCAGCACTTGGCAATTCGAGTGCTGATATTTCAGTAGGGAGCTACGAATATAAGACCAAGCTGCAAGGGACCACTAAGGGGCATAAAACATAAGAAAGCCAGCTAGCCTCCCACTTTGTGTCTCAGCTTGCTTTTCAATCTATCCAGCCACCAGCTACAAATTTCAATTAATATTAGATTAAATTCTAAAATTAGAACAGCTTTGTCCTGATGTTAGACATGATAAAACTTCAAAGCAAATACTATGCAACAGGAAAAGCTTGTTTGTACTGAAATGCAATATGCTTGCCCCCTTTGGTCTCATATTGAAATGCAACTATAATGGTTAATTTCTTAATAATGTATTGATTGCTTTTTACCACTAATTCATTTTAAATAATACCTTATCCCAGTATTTGTGCTTTTTATTCTTCTTGAGTGGCTTGCTGTTAAGGTGCTGGGGGAAATAAAAAGTTTGGCTGCTGAAGTTTTTGTTGTTTAGTTTTTGTTCCTCACAATTTACTTTGCACCAAGCTTCCTGTTTACTCAGTGTAATTAACACTGGTCCATAACTTCAGTTGCATGCTTTCACACCTTCGCACAGCCAATAAATATATTATATGCACCTGGTACTCCAGGTACATAAGGCTAATCCCTATCATTCACCAAGCAGGGTTCCAGTGGTGGTGCTCTGTCACTCATGCTCTCTGACAGTGCTTCAGCATCTCCCACCCATCATGTACATCATCCCTTCCAGAACTTTGGCTTACAAATCAAATGTGGGTTTCTGATGGCGTGGCCGTGGCTTTAAATATCCACGCTACTGAAGCTGCCATTGTCTCTCTTTCATTCTTACTCACACTCTCTCCATCTCTCTCTCATTATAATCTATGCCATCATGACAAAGCACTGAATATAACATTTAAAAAATGATGTAGGTTATATGTTAATACCAGCAGATATACTTAAAAGCTGCCTGCCACTTGCAAAGTTTTAATGAATTCTGCAGACCATATATACTTTGTGTCTAAGCAACATGATAAGATGGAGTCTTCCCTTCTATCATTGTCTTCTAGCTACCACATTCACAGGATGGGATCTGTTTATCTCAATTTCACTGAGGCACCTGTACATTCTTTTATAAGTTACAGTAAAAACGAAAAGCAAGGTTTTTGGTAACAATTTTCCACATACATCATGGGCTAGATTGTTCAGATATATCTGTGGTAAAACATGCCATATAATTGAATGCTCATAATCTCAAATGTGTTTGACACTGGCAGAAGTGATCAAATCTCATTTGATCACTTCAGTTGGTGTTAAGTCCTTGCATTGTGTGCAGTGGGGATTGGGGAATTTGCCCTTTTTCCTCTGTAAAATGATCTCAGAGTTGGTATATATAAATAGCAGGGGGTGTGGAGTTGCAACCCTCCATGCAGGGGGGGGGGGTGCAGGGGAGGCTTACTCCCTGCGAAAAAAATAAAAATAAATAAGTTTTTTTTGTTTCCAGTGTTTTGGCTTTCAGTCTTTCAAGCTCGACCTTCAAGCATTCAAGATTTGTATACGCCAATGTTTAGAAGTCCACTGATATGTGAATATGGACTCCTATTGAAATGTCAGAACTCAGAATGGTGACATTAATGTGTTTAAATATAAAAAAAAAATGTTAAAACACTTGATAAAATGTATAATATTTACTTGTGTATATCTAAGAAGTTAATCAGAATGTGTGCCATGATTCCAACCTGCTTTTATTATAATATTTGCCATGCATGCTGCACAAATGGCTAGGCACTATTAGGTTATCAGAAAATCTATGGCAATTAATACATCATGAATTTTCAGATGGAAAATTACAACATGCACCTTCACAGTGGCTTCTAGAAAAGTTAGGGTTTCTGTGTAGATATTTTCTTGCTACACTAATATATTTTGCAAAGAGGCAGGAGCTCCAATTTTAATAGTGAGCTAGGGCTTTCTTATAAATTCAGATAATGGGCTAGTTTTACAGGCATCATGCTGCAATTAAAGTATTTTTATTCACTTGCCCCAGTGCTATAGACATCTGCATACTATAACATTAAGCCTCACAAAGGGTTAGTCAATTCACTGGTATTTTTTTATAATCCCTTTTCAAATGCTGATTTTCTTTTGCATCTGTAGTCAGAGATAAGAACTCAAAATAAATCTGTAAGCAGGAACCACACTGAAGTAAAACTATAATTATATAAACAGATGCCCGGCAATCTGCTCATCCCATTTTATAGCCACAATAAAAGGTAGTTGTCATTCATGAAAGAAGAATGCTCTTGCTGATACTAGTAAATAGAAAGACAGAGGGAGAAAGAGATGTGGCACAGAGTGGCCTTTTGTTGAATTCTACCAGACCACTATAGAAAGATTTTGTTTACAATGCATCTATTTTAGATAAGAAGGACCCCTTATTTCTTGCAAACACCTTAAATAAAATAATCTGTATTACTTATGCTGTCATTTCAGAAGGGAATATATTAAAAAAATACAAACTGTTAAAATTCTTTAAGTACAAATGCATGTAAAATAATGCATCTCAACAGAATGGTTACAAAGTGGAAGACTTTCACTTTTTCAGTCTGAATTATTGGGCAAATGAAAACACATAGATTTATATGGATAAGTATTAAAGGATCTTTGCTTACTTAGATTCACAATGAACAAAACAAAAATCTTCCCTTTTCTAATTTTTGTGTTTCATTTAGAATGGTCAGGAAGATTTTTCCAAAGATTTTTTTTTCAAACAGCAATTTATGAATATAAATTAAAACCTACACTTTCCTCTTTCAGATAATCTTTTACCTCTAAATGACAGAAGCCACTAACTAAAAAAACACATGACAATAAATAGTCTTACAGTGAATACGTTCCCTGTGGTATGAACTCTGTGCAGACATCCTCATGTGATATTTCAACATCTTTATGAACACTGTAATTAAAAGTTACTAACAAATGTATATGGATCTGGGGATTAATAAATTTATGCCAAGTAGTTTGAATATGATGTGCACTTTAATGCTTGGTATAATCGATGTAATTGCAATAAAAATATTGTTAAGACATTGTTCTAATAAATTCATTTAGCGGAAATATGAATAATTTCAGGAATGTGGATATGTTTGTAAGTTCTAAAATGCTTATATCAAAACTCATTAAGAGAGTTGAAAAGATTCCACTGTGCTGACTGACATTGTATGAATAAATTATTTGTTATACCATATCAGTATAGTGATATTTAGAAATATTTCCCACCTAGTACTGACAACATGAGGGAGTAATGTGTGTCGGGCTACCATGCACCATACACTTGTGTAAGCCTGTCCTTTTGACCATCTGGACATTCTGCTTGAATTGAAATTTAGGATTTATCCATACATCCGGAACTTAAAAAAAAAAAAAAAGCATCCCTGGGGATTCATTAATGGTGCAGACGCATCATGGCCAACCCCAAACTATTTACCTTTCCCAGCACAACAAGCAACATTGCCAATAAAATACACATGTGGTCATGCCAGTGTGCACACTGAGGAATCACTCCTCATAATGACAGCACAGGCTTGGGGCGAAAATGTGGCAAGCCACCTCATGTCCACATCTAAATACATGAAGTAAACAATGACTATTCATGAGAGCCCCCAGCAATTGGAGGAATAGTGTGCACACAGCTGTTTAATGTTGATGTAATCAGCTGCAGCTAATTCACACATAAAGGTATGTGCAATGGAAAGAAAAGAAAGGCAAAATAGCCACTGAGGCTGGATTTGATGTTATTAACAGAATCCAAAGAGCAGATGAACATTAGTGCAAGGTGAGTTGTGTAACAAAGCATTAGATGGAAAGGTACATGGCAGAATGTCTAACAATATGGCAGTTCTAAGAAAATGATGTATATATAGGAGATATAGGATATAAAACGATAAAGAAATATGATGTAACAACCTATACCATACACAACAGCAATAGAGTGATAGCAGTGGACTTTTACTATAGTTTAAAGGTTTTGAAAAAATGAAATATATGTTGCCACCAGGTGAGTCAGTGCAGCAATGTAGTCCACATGCTTACAATATCCATGTTGTACCATCAAGGTTTGACACTGCACACATCAGAATGCTAGGGGTCATAAAAATAGAGCTATATTACATTACCAAGATTTCAAATAAAAATCGAAGGAGTAAGACAACAACACATGAAATGGCATGACTGAACGTTTAGTTTCCTGAAGTTCAAACAGTGAAACAGCAGCTGTGTCAAGAAAACACAAAAATACACTTTCTCTAACATTTTTAGGGGGGCAACCCCCCCCCCGCATCCCCCACATGCCCTGCAAATTATATATGCCAACAACGAAACCGCACTACAGTGAGGAAAAGCATACATTTCCCAATCCTCACTGTATTGTGATCTCCATTGAGAAGCTCAGAGCACTGTAGAACATGCACAGCTGCTGTTTCACTGTTTTGAACTTCAGGAAACCAGTGTTCGGTCTTATGCCATTTTGGTGTTGTCATCTCATTCCTTTGATTTTCGATTACTTGAAGTTTCGGTAATGTAACATAGACCCATAGAAACACATACTTCTGAAATGTATTACATATTTTGTTCATTTGTTTGACATTTGTTTAGCAGTAAGGTGTGACTGGGCATAAAACTTATTTCCAGCAAAGTCCCATGGATTAAAACTCCATTGACAAAATAGTGTTTTAACATAAATAATACTTGTGTTATAGCAACAGAATAGAATGAAATGAATAGTAGATAAAACATACAGATAAAATAATATAAGTTAATGGTTGAAACGTGGGAAAAATACAAGATCATGTAGATTTAATAAAAGAAAACAATATCTAAGATCAATAAAGATTAAATAAAAAAAATGATGCAAGAGCATGCAGATTAAATAAATAAATTATATATAAAATGGTACAAATATCACTAAAGATGTAGACTTAGCACATGTAAAGAGGAGTGGTGTGCAGTGAGGAGTGAGAGGAGTGGGGTGCAGTGAGGAGTGTAAGGAGTGGGGTGCAGTGAGGAGTGAGAGGAGTGGGGTGCAGTGAGGAGTGTAAGGAGTGGGGTGCAGTGAAGAGTGAGAGGAGTGGGGTGCAGTGAGGAGTGGTGTGCAGTGAAAATAAGGAAATATTACAAATTAGGAAATACAGTTATGATAGTGAGAGATATATTCACTTGCAAGGAATTGTGAAGCAGAATTGCTTTAGTTGTCAGTTCTGAAGGGAGTCAAACAGATATATACGAGTATTCCCCACAGGTGGATTAGATCTTGGAAGACCCCAGGATGAAGTTTCCATGCATAGGGGTCCACCCTGGTCTGATTGACTTTGCTTGCTATAACATTTTGCTCTGACAATGCATGTGGCCATAGGAGTGAACTTGAGTTGAATTGCTACCGCCCAGCTGCCATAGTCAGTCAATAATCAGGGTTCGATATGGTTTGCCCTTATTTGTTTATCTGCCACATCACTGTGGTATCATCTGTGTACACTAGCAGAGGTTCTGAGGACCAGAGATGAATCAAGGCCTTCAAAACATTGATAACAACCAAAGCCTTCATGACATTCATATGTTTTATCTGCCTACAGGATCCCATAGAGTTTGTACTTCTACTGCTTTTGATATCACCCCCTTCCTACACACCAAGTCTAATGCATCTGTGGTTAATGACTGTAGATGGGGGGTTGGGAGGGAGATTGGGAAACCTGGGGTGCCCCCATCTGGTCTACCTACCATCCAATCTCCCTCTTTATGAATTCCAGAACCAGAATTTGAAAATCAGAGACTGCAAATGCTGATACCGGACTGATCTGCAGAATCATTATATTTTCCTCGAGCAGAATCTGGCAAAGTGAAGGATGAGTGTCATTGGTGGTATGTAGTACAGAATCCAGAGAAACTCCCTTTGTGATTATTGGTTTGGGCTGCTGATATTCAGGAAGTACTGCTGGAACATTTCTACTTCATCTGGGGGAGCTCTCCCCAAGGTCAAATCCAACAAACATTCCAGGAAAAGCCTTCTTTGAGATGGGATGAGAGAAGACTTCTGCAAAATTATTTGAAATCCCAGAGTGAGTGGAAGTTACTGCACAGTTGTTAGAGATTCTGACAGCAGTAAAAAGAGTCTGTAAAGAAAAGACAATCAGGTTCATGGGTTCATAGGTTGGTGCTAGGCTATCAGCCCTAGGGCCTATACAAGCCTAGCCATAACAATTCCCTGGCTATTTCTTCCCACAGTATTTACTTCCCTAGACCCCTGTCTAGCAGGATGACTGATGTGATCCCCAGGGAGAATGTCCTATCTCCCATCCAATCATCAAGGTTCCTTTTGAAGAGGGCCAAAGAGGCACTCTGCTTCACATGTATGAGTAGTCTATTCTAGAGTCTGGGGAGTCTTTGGGTCAGGAACCTATCCCTCCAGCATGTTTTGTTCATTGTAATGACAAGGTTTAGATTCCTGGAGTGTGTGGCTCTGACGGATTGGGATTTCTTTAAGTGTAGCATGTCAAACAGCTCTGGGTTTGACATGGCCTTGTATGTTAAACAGAGATCACCTCTGAGTAGACAATATGTGACAGAGTATAGTTGGAGTTCTTTTAGACGGTCAGCATAGGGCATCTGCTTTAGGCTTCTGATTCTTTTAGTGAGGTGTTTCTGCAGCCTTTCCAGTTATTGCAAATGTCTTGAGAGGTACATACCAAATGAGGCATTGTATTCTATAATGGATCTAATGAGGGATGAGTACAGTGGAACAATGACCTCCTTTTTCTGGATGAAAAGCCCTTAGTGATGAGGTGTGCCACATAGAAGGATTTTCTGACTGTTGTGGCGATGTGGTTATCAAAGGTGAGACCACTCTCCACCTGTGTCTCTAAGTCTCTTATGAAACTTTCAGTGTTTAGTGTACTGCCACCTATGTGGTAATTCACGGGCACATGTTTTTTCCCAAAAGAGATAACTATACATTTCTTGGCATTCAG
Source organism: Protopterus annectens (assembly GCF_019279795.1). Lineage (NCBI taxonomy): Eukaryota > Metazoa > Chordata > Ceratodontiformes > Protopteridae > Protopterus > Protopterus annectens. The sequence goes on along the minus strand of NC_056729.1, from coordinate 1,937,528,519 downwards.
CTTGAGCCCATAGCTCAGGCACCAAGCATCTGCTTCTGTAAGGCCCTTTTGTAGAATATCCACATCATTTGAGGATTCAGTAATGGCTCCCAGTTTGCCATCATCTGCGAACTTTGTTAGCCAGAGTCCCTTAGTGTTGGTCTGTACTTCAGAGAAGTAGATGCCATCATCATAGATCATACACATTTCAAAAAAACGTACATGCCTTGGAGTCAGCAATAAGCTATGACTGGGGCTAGGCATTTTATAAATACCCTTGGTGCAGTAGATAGCCCATAGGATAAAACTGAGAATGGATAATGTAAGCCAAATACTGCAAATCTTAAGAAATGCCTGAAGTGTTTGGCTACAGGAATATGGAGATAGGCTTCCTTCAGATCCAGCTTTACCATGAAAACTAGGGTATGGATCAACAACATATGGTTTTGAAAGGGTAACATCTTGAACTTTGGAAACTTGACATAGGGATTTAAAGACAAAAGATCAAACCTTGGCCTCAAGGACTCTTGTATTTGGAACTAGAAAAATCCTTGACAGAAACTTTTGTCTACAAGACTGAGAGGCACTAGAGCAGCATGTTTTGTAAAATGGGAAGAATTGGAGCAATCTGGTTTTCTGGGATGGTAGGAATTCCCCATATAGGAGGAAGGGATTCCCACTGCCAAGAGTACCTCCACTGGATTATACTCAAGAGCACACCTGAGATTATCTGATGCCAAAAGAGAAGTTGGCATCTGAGGGACATGGAAAGTTTACCAGGGTGGGGGAAGTGTCTGAAATGATGGATATTCTTGCAGACTGAGAAGACTGTCTTTGTTTTTTTTTTTTTTGTTTTTTTTGAGTATTTTCCTTTCTTTTTTAGAGTTTCCTTTCATTGTTTTTCCCCTTCTTGGTTACTGGACCCCTTGCTGTTTAAACTGCTTGTCGGGGAAGAGGCAGAGGAGATTACTAAAATATTATTTGGTTTAAAGGAAAAAAAAAAAACTATGTCCCTCCTTGAATCAGTTTTTCCATTTCATCACACCTCTTAAGCACTTCAGCTGCAGAAGGGCCAGAAAGAAAGTCTTTATCTAGGAGGGAATTTAAAATCTCAGATTTGACTTCATCAGGGAGGTTTCAAGAGAGAAGCTACACACATCTCTTTAAAAGGGATCCAGAAGCAACTGTTCTGGAAGCAGAATCCGTGGCATCACATGCACATTTTAGAGCATGCTTAACCACCTGAAAAACAGCTGTCACAGAAGCATTTCAGGAACTTCTTTACCTCACAGTGAAAGTCAACCAATAACTTCTGCATATTGTCAAAAGACACAATATAATTATGCATCTTAATTATATCAAATCTTGACACATTTTTGTGTAATAGAAGTTTTACTCTGATCACACTGAATAAATCTTACTCATATTAGAATTAAAAAATTTCTGTGAAAGGGATTTCTTCAGAAGGGAAGTCAGAAGCTATGCTTTAGAATCTGATAACTCTGAGTAGAATTATTTGAGGTACACCCCTTCCTGTCCCAAGGCTGTTTCTCTGACTGGAAATTCCTGTCAGAATGGAAAGGAATCTTTTCTCCTATCATGCCTGCAGATGTGGCATAAATAAAGCAAAAAACAGCTTGTTAGTAAAGCCCAGTAAATCTGAAACATCCGTAGAGATAGAAGCAAAATGAGGAATGTTTTTCACAGTAAGCAGAGTGTACCTTACCCCATTAAAACTTGCTACTTAAGTACACTGGTTTCAACTTCCACAGTCCTTTCCCAACCAGTGAAGTGAAAACCCTTCACCAGCCCTTTTCCCAGACAACATCAAAAGTGCTTATTCTTGGCCCAACCTGAGCTTCTCTACAGCTACAGAGGACTTGGCTATCCCTTGGACTTTAGTTGCTGTAAATGCTACACCAAAAACACTGGGGAAGATGATGAGTGGTATGAGAAACAATAAATGGCCACAGCAGATCCACCCACTGGTGGCTGCGACAAAGAAGTAGCTGGAGAAATCTTAGGAGACTCCTTTGAAAGTTTCTTCATTTTGAGCACTGGGGAAGTTATTATCATGTAAAATGACAAATGTTCCATAGGCAAGGTGAGACTGAGAATGGAAAATCAGGTAGCATAAGTAAAAACAATGTCCTTTGCTCAGCATACTATACATTAAAATAAACAATGTTTTTAGTCATAAAACAAGCCTTTTCCTCACAAAAGGTTCACCGAAGCACTAGCAATATACTTCTATACAGATAAATGACCATTCATTATCTCTCTTTCCCAAGCACAGAATTTTTGTCATCATATATAGTATATTAACATTTTTTAAAAGGAAAGCTTCCCTACAAGAAGTTATCTGCCAGCTTGAAGATTGCAGCTGACAGACAGGAACGATAGGAACTGCCAAAGAAGCACTCACCTCAGTGGCAAAAAAATCTCTGAAGCTTTTGGATTTCCACCTGCCTTCTACATGGATACACCCATTTGCTATTGAAAGGTGGAATGCAGGGAACATAATAAAGCCTTGCGAAGCTAAACCATACTGAAGAGGTAAAACAATATACCTTAAGCTATAGTGATGATTCTTCTATGATCATTTCATTATTAACATATTTCGTTCTCTTCCATGAAAAAACAAGAATTAGAGTAGATAAAAATGCTTAATGCATCAGTTAAGGCATCTCCTTTAATTTTGAAACCACTTAAATTGGTCTAAGATAGATTACCTTATACTTTTGTTATAGTATTTATTTATTTATTTATTTATTGGCATTTGTTTACTGTGAAAGTCTACTGGGCTGGGATATCCTATTTTCAGTGGAGGCCCAGAGAGAAAAGCTCCAACATAGTAATAGATACAAATTACAGCAAATTCTAAGAAACTCACAATAAAGAATGCAAAAATGTGGGTTACTACTTACACCAGAATACAATATAACATGTAGTAATACTAGAAAGACCGTACAGAGAGTAATATACAAAATACATGGATTACATGGGAATTAAAATCATGAATTACAGTGAGTCAGGATTGAGGATGGAGTTAATAGAATTACAAGGAAGGAGCTAGTCCTAAACAGAGCAAGCATTTGTAGACAAGGAATATGACACTGTGCTCATTCGGTGGAATGTGTAGAATAGATAATGCAGTAAAGGGGGGGTGATAGGAGACTAATGAGGCCAATAAAAAGAGAGGGAAGAGATGAGAGGGGTAAGTGAGGAAGTAGAAGTAGCGGGAGGAGGGTTTGGATAGATAGAGAAGTAGAGCAAAAAGGAGGAGGAGGGAGTTAACGGAACGGAAATTGAGAAAGGGGAGAAGCAAACAATGTTAAGATCCAGGTCTGCCTAGTACTAGTATCTCCTTTTACAAACTTTAATTTTAATTTACATCAAATTGCACTTATCACTTCTAAGTTAGAATGCTGCTATATTACTTAAATAATACTATTAAAATGAAGGTTATACTTGTTTATTTGCCAGTCTGTGTCTGTTTGCTTCTGTTAATTAGGATGAAACGTCTAAGACAATGTTGTAGCTATTTGAAAGGAAACCTATCAAGTTAATAATTATGTCTTGGGGTAATTTGAACACTGCAGAAATTCCCTTTCCCTCTTATGAGACAGACCTTTGAAGCTCTGCGGTGATTGCAGAAACTGGTGGTGATATATATAAGTAAACTATTTACTTCCTGAGACTACTGATTTTGCTTTTGGTATTGTATTTGCAGTTGACCGTTTTCATTTGATGAAAACTTTGGAGGACTTTATGGTAAACAAAAGGTATTTAAAGTTGATGCCGAGGTGAACTGAATCCTAGACAATTAGCCATTGTTTATTACAAAAATGAGTGCCAACATTAAGAGATATTTGGAAAATAAAAGTAAGAGAGCTAGGCCTAGCGGGACAGGTATAAAATCCTGTGGTTCATGTAATCAGTGTGGTTATATTAATAAGAGTAAGAAGATTATTTTAGAAAATAGAATGCATAGTAGAAATGTGTTTATGAAAGGTAATTGTGGTTCTGTAAAAACAGTATATTTGCCTGTGTGATAGCTGTGCAGCGTTTTATGTTGGGAAGACAGAGCATGCTCTGAGAAATAGAATTTACAAGCATTTATATGACATCAAACATAAAAAAGAGGCCAGCTCTCTGTATAAACATTCCCTCAGCTGTGAAGGTTTCAGAAAATTTACTTTTGGTATTATTGAACAGATTACAGTAAACCCTAGGGGTGGGGATTGGAAGATTTTGTTAAATTATAGGGAAATGCAGTGGCAATTGAGATTAGCTGCAACTCTTTCACCTGGGTTAAATGAATTTATTTCTATAACCCATGTTTTAAAGGGAAAAGCACAGGTTATAATGGGGATAGTGTAGTCAGTCAAACAATACACATACTTCCCTCTGTTAGAATAACATTTTAATATATGTTGTGAAAATATAACAAATTCTCATTTTTACATTTCTTTAACATCACTGATGTTTTTTTCCTGGCAGGTTGTTTAACAGTAGTATCAAGTGGTGACCAAAGATGTTTCTGTATTGGTGTTGTTTTAACCAATTGGAACTATCTTCAGCATACTTAAAGTGGTTTGATAAGATTTTTGGTAGATTCTGATGATGTCCTCAGTTTGTCAGGGGCAAAAGCACTTAATTGATTCATTAAATTGTAGATTTTTAACCTGAAAATCCTCTGTTGGGTATAGTTTTTATTAATTTTTACAATTAGTACTTTTACTTGTGTACTGCACCTTTATTGCACCTCTTTCGTTAGTTTTAAGTGTTCATTATGGACCTCACTAACAAGGAAATAGGTAATCTCCAAACTCTGGACTGAACCCAGTTCAGATTTGTTAATGGTGGATCATGCCTGTTACCATGGTTGACTTCTTCGAGAAAATCACCAAGGCCCGGAACTAGGGAAAGACAGTGCATACCAACTACCTTGACCTAGCCAAGGCATTTGACACAATCCCCCACTCAGCTTTTATAGAGAAACTCTCCCAATTAGGAATTAACTCCTACATCACCCAATGCGCAGCCAACTGCTTCACTCACAGGACACATACTGTCAAAGTGGGTGACTTCACTTCTAGCAAAAGGCCAGTCACCAGTGGCATAGCAAAGGGTTCTGTGCTGGGACCCTTACTGTTTGGAATTTATTTTTCAGACATCCAGGAAAACTTGGACAGCCTGTGTCTGACCATGTTCACTGATGATTGCATATTGGGAATAATCACTGAGTCCCCAACAATGCTAATATATTGCAGGAAGGGTTAATACAGACAAATTATTTATGCCAAAGTCACGTATTAAAACTAAGGCCAAAAAATGCATTTGTATTCCCTTTGGGAAAGCTGACATCCCTCCTAATTACATTACAGACAGCAACCCCTCTATGTGTAGACCCAGTGATACATAATCTGGGTACTCATCTTGATAGCAATCTGAACTTCGATCCCGATGTATCTGCAGTAGCAAGGAAATTCTTTTATGTGGCACATACTATAAGTAAAGGCATCATATTTAGATCATAGGATATTATAATTCCATTATACTTGGTCCTCCTCAGACCAGTAGTTGAGTACAGTACTCCCTTTTGCATGTAACTCATCATACTCCTGCAACAGTTGGAAAGACCTCAGATGTTTCACACCACGAAAATACAGAGTACACAAAATAAGTCCTACATGGAAAGACGAAAATCTCTGTCACTGTATTTGGTCTCCTACAGGTTGCTAGGCGGTGACCTATGTCTTGCTTACAGGGCAGAATCTGACCTGCCCCTGATGGAAATGATACACATTTGTAAATCAAACTGCATTAGGGCTACTCACTCCTGGGATCTTAACCTGACCTCTGACAAGAAGAGGTCATGCTGGAGAGATAGATACATCTCCCAGAGGCTGCCACTTCTCTGGAACTAGCTTCCAGTTCACATGAAACAGAGCCCCTCCCTGAACGTCTTTAAAGGCAACCTAGATCTATGGATAGGTGACCACAAATTCACTCCTGGGGTGGGGTCCATGTCCCTCCTGGATAGAGAAAGTTGGTATTAACTGCCACAGACTTTTACCTCTGTGAACTTTACTCACCTAACCACCGACAATTGGGGTAACTCAGAATAAATATGCCTAAGTTTGTAAGGGCTCTAGGAATTTTAGCTTAGTAACCTTCTATGAACCTATGAAGTGTAAGAGAGCAAAAAGAGCTAGGTTTTTAACATAAAAGAATGCTAAACATAAATCACTATATAGGAGTCTATAAGAAACAGAGTATAGAGGAGGGTCTTTAGCCCATTAACCTTTTTAAGTAGGTGCCTGTTTGGTCTTTCTAGCTACACTAAGTGCTTGGATAAATACATACTACCTGTCCCACAAAAAAAAAAAAAGGAAAAAATATGCCTCATACATAGCTGTCCACTTCACCTGTGTCTCATCTTGACACACTTGATTTGGTCCAATTAGCCATAGAATATTATTCTGTTATTGACACCCCATCCCTATTGTGGTGACTCCAAAGTCGTGACATTGTGTATAGTATACTGTATTTATGTTTTGAAGAACTGGATAGCTGTTTTGGTCTCCCACCATGCTCCTGCAAATTCATGTATTCTTTTTCCTCTGTTCCTACATTCTGCTAGCTACTCCCATTTTCCACTCTGTCCTATCAACCCCTTTCACACACATTTAATCTGGTCAAAAAAATAGAATCACACACAACAAACATAGCCACAAATGGACCATCAAAAAGCCTTTACTTTTGTCCTCAGCATTTGCATGGAGGTTAGCAATGCACACCAGTGCTGAGTGATTGTGAATACCATTTAATTTCCTATGGCAAAAGCTAAATGTTTTAATTAAAGTCACATTAGTTTGATTACTTTCATACAGGTATGCTTAAGACCATTATGCTGTGGGATTACAGAGTAAAGTCAGACTAAAGGCATCACTGTGAATCAGTTACTGTGAACATTTCTTAGGCTGCTGGATGTAATGAGATTGAAATATGCATGGCATGTTGAGATAACTCTCCAGTGTATAGACTGGTGTTTTTGCATAGTGTCATGGGTTCAATTACAGCTATAGGCGAAATTATTATTTCATGACATTTTACATTCCTATCTGCAAACTTCTGTATTTATGTCCATTTACAGCATTTCATTACCATACCACTTATATAATGCAGTAAAAAAAGCATTTGCAAAAACATTCAATCCCTGACAGGGACACTAGGTATGCCGCCCTTATCCTGTGTATGCCTTAATTTTGGTTCTGCACTGCTAACCCTTGTTACTCCCTATAACAAGCACTTTACATGACATATCAATAATGAGGAAATAAAGTAACATGCTGTATTGAGGGTTCTACATGTCACTCTTGCCATCTATCTCTCTGCCCCTGTCTGTTCACTCCTTCTGCCTCATTAAGTTGACACTATCCTTCAATTATGTGATCTAAAATGTGTGAAGTAGGAGGTGTGATGAGATGATGCTCACATTAATAGACAGATAAGCAATGGCTCAATGTCAAAAGTGCTGTGTCCACTTCCACTCAGCAGGATACATTTAACTTTGGACACAACTTCCTCTGCTCTTTATCTGACTATTAACAGAAACATCCTATGTGCAAAACACAGATGAGGTCATCAGGTCAAAGGTGCACTTTCCCACTAAGAGTCAGACTTGTACTTTAGTGCTTACAACTTATACTGTGTTCTCTAGATTGTGTAACTAGCTAAGTAGGTAGTTCATATATCACAGTGGGGAACTTGTGTCTATGGCTGCAACATTATGTATATATAGCTTCCCAAAAAAATATGCTGAGTCAACTTTCAGTCAGGGGAAGATTTTCACATGGGAGTGGATGCCCCTATCCTTTTCACCACAAGCATCTTCTCTACATCACACTGATGAGATCATGTCAAACGTGCACTCTGTGTGTATTGTCATGTGCAGTTATGTCTGTGACAACACCATTTATGTAAACTTCCAGTTAGGAGACATATTTCCCTGGCAGAAGATTAGCCTATAAATTTGTATTACCCCTAGACAACAACCAGTTTGGAAACACAATGTTTACATCATGTTATCAAAACTGAATTACATCACAGTGGTCATATTATTACTCTGTGGTGCTGGCTGCTGATACTGTGCTCTCTAGACTGCATAAGTACATTGGGAGGACGTTTGAATCCAGCAATGATTGGGCTGTGTAGAGAAGGCTTCTAATGCATATAGTATATGTAGCTGTGTAGTGATATTGTGCACTTCAACCACCTTCATAATTACATCAACATATGAAAGAATTGTGATGTTGTGCATTCAAATCGGCACTGTCACAATTGTAAGAAATCATGTGTGGCATGTGCAATTCAGGCAGTCTTCTGTACCTTGTGATCTTAGGTAGTCTGTTCGAATCCAATCCTTCTTTTTAGACTCACCCCTGTAAGTACGTCTATGGACTTGCATTTAGGTAACAATGTTGTCCACCAGCTATTTGTTGTGCATATGTTTGGCTGGATTCCTATTACAAAAATGTATGGTAATTTGTCACACAGAAATGCTTTATAGCATAATGATGATGATGCTTTGGGATCACATTTGTTTTTCCCGTGAGAAGTACTAAGGCTTTTCCTTTGACGTGAGGACATGAGACAATGTTCTGTATACTGTTGCCTTAGTAAGACGTGTTAGAGTCCATGATATTTCACCAATTGTGCATGGTTGCCATTCTCATTTCACAAAACTAGCTGCATTACACATCACATGCATTTGGGTACACCTAGCAGCAGGCAATGTGTGAGAAAGTCGCACATAGCAACAGTCATTTAAAAGAATTACAAGCATATACATCCCTTGCAGCAATAACATGATGTCACAGCTTCAAAGCCAAATATCTCACAATCTGTGTGTCCCTTGCACAGAGGCATGTTCATTCTTCCCAATATCATGCAGCTTCTGTTATCACATAGTCAGGTGTTCAAAACCCACATTAACTGACTGTAAGCATTGTGTGCTCTAATGTTGTTGTGCATGAATGACCTCCACAAGTATTATAGTGTATACAATTACAGTGGGAAAAACCTTCTCCAGCCCTTTATGTCCTACAAATTGCAACACAATTATATTATGTAAAGATATCTCACAGGTGGAGTCTCAGAGTTTGTTAAAGCGATTTATACACATGACAGTAGTCAGACCTATATAGCTTACAGTAAAAATTTCAGCATAAAAAAATTGTGACTATACTGGCATTATAAAAACATTGCATGTAATTATTCCCATTTTGTAGTTTGGATAAAGAAATATAAAGTAATTTTGTAATATCCTGCCAGTGAAACATTGCTATCAATGTCATGATGTTACTGCTCCTGCATTACATGCATTCAGTAATGCCTTGTATAGCATATGTACAGAGATACAGTGTTTCAATTCTGGGATAATGTTGTTGAACAAAATAATATGAACAGCTTCATTAATATAGGAACACTCATATTGCACTGCTCAATCATTAACATAGTTACTTCTTTGTCATCATTCTGACAAAATCATATTGCACAAATTAGCTTTAAATGTGCTTTATTACTTCACACATTAATTTAATTTATATGTGACAAGATCCATTGATATGTCATATGGCAGATGCAGTCAATACACAGATCTGTAGAATTTGTAGTATGATAGGCAGGGGTTTGAATCTGGTAACATCTGTCTGTCAGATATCTTTGTCAGAAGTAGTTTACATAAAGGAAATATTTATGGCACACTCAGAGAACAACAGTTTGAGGGCATCACCTTCCATGGTAGGGGATCTACACCCATTTCAAGGGGGAAGTGCTGTAATCCCATCAAGTGTGTTTGTCATAACATACACAATATGCCTGTTTCTGTGGCATCACAGCTGATACATATCGTTCTGATATTTTTCCTGGCATGTCTTCAACTCTAGCAAGATATAAATAATGAATATGCCATTGATTACAGGTATTACTTAATTTCCAGATAGCAATGCTCTGTATTGTATGTCTTTCTCCAAACATTTATGTAACTCTTTTCTTCATGCTATACAGCTTTATTGGACATGAGGAGTTACATATCATTTCTTACTGTATGGCATGATGTCAGATCATCAAAGTGGACTCAGTCTGTGTTGCAAATCCTTTCTTGTTCGTTTCTGGTGATTACATGGCTATTATTGCAGTGTCATACTCATGTAGCAGATATGCTCCATTTACAAATGGAGACCTTTAACTATAGCAGTATCATCAGATCTCTGCTGCCATTTGTCACCTTATTTTGAGTGTTGTTATATTAGTGTTTATGATGTACGTAAATATAAAACGCATGCTTTTCTAGTAAATGTGTCAAGGTAATATACCCCTATCTATGTTTGTCCAATGACAACAAATGGAAAAACATGTCCTTTATTGGTATGCATGACACAGCATTTGCATGGCTTTTGGCTTGTTTATATAGGATGAAGTGGCAGATATAGCATTACAGTAAGTTATTGCACATACACAACCTGTATATACATGTCGTATTCATTTACTGCAGTATATGTGAATAGCCCCTAATGTGTCCAGTGTCATTGCTATCTGTTATCGCCACTTTGCATATTATGAACACTATCACATTTATTGCCCCTTCATACAATGTTGTATTGGGTCCTTCTCATATCCGTTGTTAGCATGTGTGTTTTTAGTTATGTACATGGGTAAACAATTAAAAACAGTATTATTCATTATTATGATCGATACAGACATCTTTCTGTTGAAAATATGTCATTGTGAAATCTTCACATTTGAATGCATTGAGTACATTTTTTCCATTTATCCTCCCCTTGTACTCATCTCTGCATCTATTAATGTTATATTCTGTGTACATTCTCCCAATTTCACTTCCCCTAAATCTAATTTCTTAAAATCAGCTTAGCCTTATTTTGTATAAGCTGTCTACATTTGCTACATTCAAGAAGTTTTGTTTGCATTGGCATTCATGCTTCCCAGCACCATTTTATGGCTGCCAACACTGCTGCTGACCATGAAATGGTGCTTAGAAATGTGTAAGCGAAAATGAGCAGCATGCATATTGAATGAGCACTGCTGCTCATCACGATAAAGCACTGTAACCAAGTAGGCTTTGCACAAAGCATACATGATTATTAATGATTCTGAGGGATAGCAGGTCATGAATTAATAATGTGCCATGTTTGGGGTAATTTCTAGTATAATAAATTCTGTCTGAAGTGTATTTGAATCTGTCTAGAGGTAACTGTGGCACTGACAAATATTGATGCTCCCCTACAGTTTCCAGTGAGTTCGGAATGTATGATAGGTGCTGCAACCTAGTAAAGAAGTACTGTCTTAATGCTTAAAGCCTATTTTCCACCACAGATATTGATGTATTCAAGTTCTGTGATAGCCTGACAATCCAGCAATTTATTGAAAAGAGTTCTGGAGTTGAGCAGAGCAACCTTGATGTGGTCCATGTTGACATTTACTACGAAACATTATTTTGTATTTTAATGTCCAGAAGGCAGGCTTTGCCTAAAAACATTATGGGGCATTAAGTGATTTGGCATGTCTAAATAATCCATGGAAAGAAGGGTGCAGGTCATCTTTGGTGAAGCAAGGTGGGCTGTTGGTCATTTCATTTCAAGCTGACATATCACAAATCCCCCCTCCCCCGAATGACACTGACTACTTATCCAGCTGTTAAAGCTAATTATCTCCTCTTTGTGGCTGGACATCAGAACTAGGTGAGGTAGGAATTCACTCAGCCAAAATCTTCCTTGAATTTGACACATACTTATTGAGTGCCTGTATATATCTCTCTCACCATGTCTTTCTGACTTGTGTGCTCAGGTCATTCTCATCTGTTTTAACCACCACCACCATATCATAATCATATTTTCCCTGCATGATGGACTTCTGAACCCTCATGACATTGTATATCTCAGCAATAGTAATGCAGCTAACTCCCACATTGTCTTTGCCCAGCAAATTGAGAATAAAATATGCCTAGTGATGACTTTACCACTTTCCAGGACATTTCTACTTGGATGCAGAGACTTAGTGGCAATTGTCAGAAGTCTGTAATCTAGAGACACAGAGTTATGTCAGTATGGTGGCAGTGTAATAGTGGATTGCTCTCAAGGCTCATTAGTCCTAATTCTTTGAGGCTTGGGCAGTGTTTTTTTTTTTTATAATTTCTTCATATGTTGTTCCAATGTGATCTTGTGGAGATGTGGATGAGTTTGTCTATTTTACTTACACTTTGTGTAGCTGAAATGGTGGTCTCCAGGTTATATAGATAATTGTGACTATCACAAAACATGTAATTTTGGCCCACTAGTAGCTGTTTTCAGTTCCTACACTGCCACAGAATACCAGTGCAATGAGGCAGTTAGCAGAGGGTAAAGTAGACGGGGCTTTCATATGAACAAGGTGGGTGAAAATATCAAGGACAAGAATGATATATAGGGCTTTCCTGCAAGACTGAAGGCCTGCAAAAATGAGCACTACTTGACTTCCTGCTGGTGAACTGAAACAAAGAAATAAAGGAAGTAATCTTCTCTCTTTTTTGTGTCTGTAGTTACTTAAATTGATAGAGCTGCTGTCTGTATTACTTGTTCCTGCTGCTTTTTGTTTTTTTCTTTTGAGAAATCTGTTTGGCCTGGTATTTCTGTTATATGTGGCAGACAGACAAATTAGTTAGGCTTCACATTTCACTTGGCTTTTTATTAGTCAGTTTGTATTTGAGTGATACTTAGATACACCGAGTATCTCTTTGGCTGTGTCTTGTCTGACAAGAGTCAAGGATTGTAAAACTAGTACTATTTGACATCCTACTGGTGATCTGAAACAAAGAAAAAGGGTGAAGTAATCTAATATCTATTTGTGTCCTTGGTTGTTTGCACTAATAGAACTGCTTTATGTATTAACTGTTCCTGTTGCATTTTGTTTTCTGCTTTGAGAAATTTGTTTGGTCTGGTGTTTCTATTCTACGTTTTCAGAGAGACAAATTACATAGGCTTCACATTTTACTTGTTTTTTCATTAGTCAGTTTGTTTCTTGAGTAATATTTAAATATATAGAGTTGATCTGATCTTATCTTCTCTGAGAAGACTTAAGGCCTGCATCAAATACAGTGTTTGACTCCTTGTTAGTGATTTTTCACCCATCCTCCCATTCCTTGCTCGTATTTTTAAACTTTATGATCTATGGCCTACCTGCTTTCGCTGTAAACTGAGCTTTGCAAGCCCTTTCCTTTCTACACTGTTAATATCTTGAAATATCTATTGTCTTTCTTTGTGCATATTTTTTTTTTTTTGGTGGGGGGGTGCATTTTGCCTCCCATTTACCATTCTGCTGATTTACTTTCTCTGAATTCATTATTTTATTTACTTATTTATTTAACATTTGTTTACCAGGAAAGTCTGATTGGACACAGGTGTTTTTCCAGTGGAGGCCCGGGGAGTAAAGTTCCAGTTATAAGTAGTATTCTGAATCAAGTGCCTTCCAGGCAAAACTAAGTACTTTTAATCAAATGCTGCAGTTCCTTATCATTTTGAAGCAAATTATTACTGTTTTCTTGATTTTATTTGCTGCAGTGAACTGTTATTTTTTTGTTTGTTTTTTATTTTTACTGAAATGTTTATTTCCCTCAATGTTCTTCCTGTTGGTTCATTTACCTTGAAATAACCTTTCTAAGTGTTGTCTAGTTATTTTCTTAAGTTTATTTGTGGTACCATTGCACTGCGGAAATCTTTTTGTGTGTTTTTACATTAGGAAGACTAGGATTATTCATCTAGTGGTGGTAGGTGATTGCCTGATATGAGTTGGGACACACATAAAAGGGCTTTAAGTCTAGTCATGTTATTGGCCAGAGGGATCATTAATCAGTTTACTTGTATTTTCAGTGCCTGCATAAATTTAGTGTGTTTGTGAGGAGATGATTATCATGCAGCAGCAGTTAGCAATGCCGTGTTTAGATGAAAACATCTAATATTTTCCCTATAATACTGTAGCATGTAATGCTGTAAGTATAGAGTGGCTACCATGCAAACTAATAAGCTTAGAGCAATTAGTTTTCACTTAGACAGACATGCAGACATACAGATAAAGATTTCAAGCATAGGCATTAATCTTCTTCTAGCCTGCCAATATACCAAAACAGTTGTTCCCATAAGAAATGTCCAGACTGTTCTTAAAATATCTAAACTAATAATTGCTTTAATATAATTTGGTTGTCTGTTCCATGCATCAGCTGCTGTCTCAGAGAACCAATTAGTGCACTTCTCATTCCTATAGAATCTTCTACAGAGGTTATCTGATGATTCTCTAATACTTTCTGATGACCACAAACATTCCCAGAGGTAGTTGTCTAAATGCCCTATATACCTGAATAAGGTCTCCTCTTAAATATCTACATGAGACACATTACAAGTTCAGATATTTTAGTCTTTCATAATAACTTATATTTTCACATCCATGGATACCCTTGGTATACTTCCGCTGTACTCTTTCCAGTTTATTCATGCTTGTATTCTTATAAGGTTTCTATATTGTTATTCCATACTCAAGTTTGGGTTTAATGTAACTAACAAACAATGACTTAATTTCTGATTTCCTGGACTTTATAAATCTTTTTATGCAACCTATAGTTCTATAACTATCATTAACCAATTGCTTCATATGATTAGAAAAACTCATAGCTGAATCTACACACATATCCTGGTCCTTAAATGAATCTACAGTTTAAATCACTGTGTGCTGTATTAAATATTCACCTTTCAATTTATGTCTCCCAAATCTCACATTTAGTTTTTGATGTATTTAGCAGCATATTATTCTCCTATCCCCAAATCGTCAATTTAGTCAAGTTATTTTGTATAAATGCCTTATCTGTAACATATGTAATCAGTTTACCCAATTCCATGTCATCTCCATGCAGACTGTAGAAAACTCCAGATGAAAATGTAGATCTGAAAGATACAATCTAAACAAACAAGGGCCTAGAACAGAGCCCTGTGGGATACCCTGACTGTAATAAAAAAATTCACCTCTACAACTGCTGTGTGCTACTTGCCTCATCCTATGTGTAAGCCATACAGTTATTCAACTTATGGAAAGTACATTGATACCTAGCTATTCTAATGTACTGATCAGTGTTTTGTGTATGGACCCTATCAAATGCTGAAGTTAAATCTATATAAATTACATCACAACACATTTTCTTCATGACTGTTATTATTTTGTTATAGAACATCATGTTACAAGTGGTAATAGATCTGTTTTCAACATATGCATGCTGATATATCGCTTCAGGTTCCATCCAGTTTTGACAATAATTTATCCAGTATTACCTTCTGCATTATTTTTCTACAACATGAAAGTAGACTCAAGGGTCTACATGACTCTGGGTTTGTCCTATTCCCCTTTCCCTTAAAAACAGGTTTAATAAGTGCATGTCTCCAATCTTGAGGAATCTCCCCATATTTATACGACATAGTAAATAATAAATATAACGGTACTGAAGTTTTTGCTGAAGTATCATTATTACCAGTTGTCTATTCCATTTGCTTTGTTCGGATCCAGTATGAATAGCTCTTTTTTGTACATAATCTAATTTGGTTTTAGTGTCTGAGTTTTCCTGGATCTCACTAGGACAACTTATCATACCCTTTGTGGAGTAAAACTTTTGTATAAAATTTGGAAATATATTTATAATCTGGTGTATCTGTTTATAAATTTTAAAATCTACACACAGCTTTTCAATTTGTATGTCTCTACTCCTTTCACATCTTATGCATCTATAAAATGGCTTCCTATTATGCTCATTATCTTTATATAATTTTTTTTTCAAATTTTTCTTGTTCTTTTTTCTCATGCTATGCTTAATTTGTTTGCCTAGTTTGTTTATTTCAGTTTTCAAAAATGTAGTTCAACTAATTTTTCATTTGTTATATTTTTTGTATCACCTTAATCAAGTATCTTGTTTTTATGGAGATATATCATCCTGATGATTTGTGCCTAGATTCTGACGTTTAACATTCTTTTCATTTTTGCATTCAAACAATTTCTCTTTTAAACCTTTTCACAGCCCTACAGGTTTTCCACTGGACATATCACTCCAGTTAGTTTTATATAGTGACTGCATTGCTTTCATATAATTTGTTATTAATCTTCAGTGCATTGGTTTAGATTTCAGTTTGACAGTGGTTTAGATTTCAGATTGGCGGAATTATTTAGCAACAAATAAACCATAATAACTCCATGATTACTACACACCAAGAGTGGCAAAACGTGACATGAAGTTACAACAGTTTCTTCAGAACAACAATGTGCAGCATGTTCTGCTCCCCAGTACCTTTATTTTTACAATCTGAAGCAATTGTTGTTCCTGAACGTACATTGTAAATAATTTCCTGACTAACGTTGTTGAATCGATATTATTCCAGTCTGTTTCTTGTAAGTTTAAGTCCCCAGCTAATATTATTCTTCCCTCTTGTATTTCATGTTAGAAATGTATGAATCCCTCTAGGTCATCTGCACTTGATTTTGGTGGTCTATGCACTCCAACAATTGTTATATGTTCCAGGGTTGTATTTATTGTCACCATTACACAATCTATAGTTTTGGTGTTATCGCTGAACATGTAGTAATCACAGGTCTCATAGCTATCTTTAATCCTTAGCATAACACCACCACATGATTTTTGTTAGAATGTCTGTTTCAGTAAAATCATTTATATCCTGACAAAACTGGCTTCCATTCATTGTTCTTTCACCGTGTTTCACAAACAATAATGAGGGACTGTAGCAAACTTTCTGACAAAAAATGTATTACTAATGCTCCATGCATCAGATGTTGCTATCTGTGAAATGTTAAATTCTCGACCTGGCAAAAATCTTGCCTTGTGTTTATCAAATATTGCAAAATATCTGCTGTAAAAATTCTCTTCCCTGATTTCACAAGTGCATACTATCCTGTCTGAGCACATGTGCTCAAACTTAAGCTTGGATGTGCTACACATTTCCATTTTTAAAACAGGATATTTTTTTCATGTAGGTATTTACCCCAAAAATCTTTTCATTCATGGTAACATGACTCTACTTTCTATATATGATATGTCCTAACACTTGCACAAGCCATGCTATCTAAGAGGGCTGTAAGTTCCCTACTAGCAGTCAGACGGTCCTTGCAGATGAGATAATTCTATCTACATGAATAAAATACACCCGTGCTTCCTTACATTAAAACGTTCTAAGGTCTGATTCACATCTTCCATTTTTGCTTCTGACAAGCATAACCCTATCTGATGTGTATTATCTTTTCTGCAAATGTAAGTATCCGTTCTTGTAATAATTGAATCACCAATTACAAGAATATATTTTCTGACATAGATGAAGAATCTTCATCTGCTAACACAATAATATCTGCTATATCAATTGTTACAAAGGAATGATCTTCATCACCATTAGTCTTATTAATTCCACTTTTTAAAGGCTTATTACATTTGTAAGAATATAATTCTCATCCAGCTGGCTTTGTACATCCACAGCTTGACCCATGTTATCAATGTCTATCTTTCTCTTCTTTTTTTTTTTTTTTTTTTGTTACTGTAATGTTCTTCAATTCTTCCATGTTCAATGCTGATTTCTTCCTTTCATCTGCCCTTTGCCTCTTTTTCCTATCTTCTCTTTTGGAAAAATGATGCCCTTTTCTGTAGTCTGAAGGTTTTCTGATAGAAAATTGTTGCCATTTCCTGTAATTTGTGTGATACATTAAAGAAGGTTGTGTGTCAGAGCTGGCAACTCGGTACATAAAAATCTACTGCCAATCATTAGCGGATCGGAGTTCCACTGTGGCAACCCCTAACTGGGAAAAGCCAGAAGATATAACATTAAATTAAGCTTGCAGATGACACAACAGTTGTGGGTCACATCAGCAATGATGATGAAACATAAAATAACGGAGTGCACTCTCCACTCACAATCCACAGAGAAATAGTGGAGAGGGTAAAAAACACCAAGTTCTTAGAGGTACATATCTCGGAGGACTTGTCATGGCCTATAAATACAAATTCCATTGTCAAGCAGGCACAGTAACATCTCCATTTCCTGTGGAGAATGAGAAGAGCCAACCTTCTACTTCCTGTTCTCACAACCTTCTACTGTAGAAAGCATCTTGTCAGAGTCTTTCACTATGGTATGGAAACTGCTCGGCTTTGGATCGAAAGTCTCTCCAAAGGGTGGCAAAAATGATCAAGAAAATTATTAGAACCATTCTTTCATCTATTCAGGACATATACTTGTCTTGATGTCTCAGCAGAGCCACTAAAATAGTTAGGGACTTCACTCACCCCTCCCATGGCCTGTTTTCCTTCCTATCATTTGGCAGAGCTATCACAGTAGGCAGTGCAAAATCAACAGATTCAGTAAGAGCTTCTTTCCACAGGCCATCAGACTGTTCATCTCTACTAATAACATGCACGATGATAGCCATTAAGTCTAGTAGATTTTCTGTTGATGGGAACTCATATTTTTGTGCAATAATACGTGGAGCTTGTCTGGCCATTCTGTGGATGTCCGCTAGCTATATCATTAAAAGCCTTTTGTAGCCTTCTTGGCTATTATTAATGCACCCCCCCCACGTGGAAGCTTTGTCTGAGCGTTCTGTTGATTTCAACCATCTAGTCCATTGAAAGTGAACTCTCGTTCCCTGCAATCAATTTCTGATACTATGGTACATTATCTAATTTAATTTAAGTGTTCTAAGCTATTGCAGCTTAAATCACTGAAATTAACAAAACTATTTAAATTAACGAAATAGCTTTAAGCCATTGTAGTCAAAATGGCTTGCTGTAACTAAGCCACACACGTGGTGCATATTCTGAACACTCAGGAAACCCTTCATACCTGCTCATACCAAGGTACGGCTAGATGATAAAGTGCCTTACGTGTAAAATCAGCCTAAATGTACTGTGAATAATTTTTCGCTGTGTAATAGCTTGACTGACCGCTGTACTGAATTCACCATTGTGGTCTTGCTCAATTTGTGCATAGCCCATATCCTTCCTTTACCTGTGGTCCTGCTTAATGTTCTACTTTATAATGATAGCGACTCCCTATTAGCCTCCATATTAAGGTTTGAATAAGGCTTGCCCCCCAACCATAGTCCTACTTATTTCTCGTGCTTTTTTTTTTTATCAGATCCATAGCTAACAACTATTTATAATATAAAGAAAGAATTACCTATGCTACTTTGGATGTTTGCATACAGCTTTAATTTACAATCAATGCTTGAACTGCTTTAAGGATTAATTTTTTCACAATTTTTAATTCCTTTGCACCTAGCTTGTATATTTATCTCAGTTGATAGTTATAGTCATGTTTTAATTGCCTTCAATGAATTTCATATTTTATTATAATCATGCCTATAATGCCTACAGGAATTGCATTTAATTTCTTTAGTAAATATGTCTGAATGTGCATGTTTTATCTCTACTATTGCTAGCTTCACTGCCTTGATACCTGTGCTAACTCTGCTCTCTCCTCTTCATTTATCTCCTTTTCTCCCCAAAGTACCCAGCTCAACATTGTCCTGAACTTGCCCTAGCCAAAACCTACCAGGTGATTCAAGAACCCTTACAATCTCCAGTGGCATCATCTACTTGACTCCTTTTCTCTGCACCCTCCATCAAGGAATGAAGAAAGTATGCTATGGACTTAGTCTCATTTGCACAATAGGCCTCTGTCTACTATTTTTATCAGGGCCCTATAGTTTGCTACAAGCTTGAGTATCCAGCAGCCTTAACCTTACCCTTCCAGCTACCCTACAGCCAACAAACACACATTGTCACTTATACTAACCTACTCTTACTTAGCATCTCACCTTCCACACTTCTTCTCTAATCAGCTCTCCCACTCACTTTCCTACATTTACTAGATCTGCCCACTAGGTGGCACCCTTATACTATTCCCTTCACTACCCCTCTTCTCTGTCCTGCCTCTGTAAATGCAATATATTTCTTCCTATTATCTATCCTCATCCTCATTCCATCCTTTTACACTGCCTCTCTCCCTGTCCTACCCCTGCAATCTGTTCTATACTGTACTGTTCTTGACTTGCTCATCTTCCTACTTCACCTTTGTGCTGAAACAGTATTCTTCCCTCCTCTAACTTTTGTTCCTTTGGCTTCTGTGTCATTCTTAACATCTCCTACTCACATCCTACCTCACTTACCTATAGTTACCTATATTTCTGATTGTTTATTCTCCTGTTTCTCCTCCAATTGTCTCAACCAGCTCCGTTCGCCCTGTGGGTTCACTCCGCTCCCCACCCTACCCCAAATCCCACCCACCCACAGGGGTCCTACTCTTATACCTATCAGACCACACCCCCTCACCTTTCCACCAATAACTATCTCATCCCCATTATCCACTCTTCTCTATTTCTTATAGGTTCATAGGTTCATAGGTTCATACTAGGCTATCTGCCCTGGGGCAATTATAAGCCTAGCCCGATTCTGTATGGCTTACGCCACCCCTTGATTTGAGTATACTGTGCCCTTTTTAAGGTTTAGTTTACTGTGCCTCTGTCTAATAATGACACGGGAGTAATCCCTGGGACAAACCTACGATCCCCCATCCACCTATCGAGATTCTTCTTGAAGAGATTCAGTGAGGTGCTCTGCCTCACATGAACTGGAATTCTATTCCAGAGTGAAGGGAGCCTCTGGGTTATGAACCTGTCCCTCCAGCAAGTTCTATTTATTTCTGTGCTGAGGTTCAAGTCCCTTGAGCGTGTGGCTCTAAGGGATTTATATTTACTGAGGTGGAGAATGTCCATTAATTCTAGATTTGACATAGCTTTGTATGTCAGGCATAGATCGCCTCGAAGTAGGCGGTATGCAACTGAGTAGAGCTGGAGTTGTTTTAACCGAGCAGCATATGGCATCTGTTTCAGACCCTTGATCCTCTTGGTGAGATACTTTTGGGGTCTTTCTAATTGCTGAAGGTGACAGGTAAGGTACATCCCAAAAGGGGCATTGTATTCTATGATGGGCCTGATGAGGGATGAATAAAGGGGCAGGATTACCTCTCTTGATCTAGATGTGAAACCCTTTGTGATGAGGTGGGCTACATAGAAGGTCTTTCTAACCACTTTGGCAATGTGGTTTTCAAAGGAGAGATTGCTATCAACTTGGGTCCCTGGGTCCCTAATAACTTTCTCTGTACTTAATGGGTTTCCGCCTATGTGGTAATTTGTGGGCACATTGTTTTTGCCAAAGGGTATGACTATACATTTTTTGGCATTTAGCTTTAAACCATGGCGCTGGCACCAGTTATCTGTCTCTGTGAGACCTTTTTGAAGGATGTTTGTGTCAGCTGGAGAGTCGATTATGCCGCACAGTTTGCAGTCGTCTGCAGACTTGGTGAGCCATAGTCCTCCCACATTTGCCTGTACCTCGGAAAAGTATATACCGAACAAGAGTGGTCCCAGGACAGAACCCTTCCACGCTTTTCTCCACCACTTCCTATCCCTCCCACCATTATACCTTTTCCATACAACAACTACTTCACATCTACTGTTTAGTAATAATTTTATAACTGCTATGGCAATAACTAAACCCTGTAACATACTCCTCTTACAAAGCTTACTCATACTCACACTTCTGCCTACTCTAACTCTAGCATACCTGCTAACCTCCTATGAGCATCTAGCACAGTCACACATCCTGTACCCCACCAAACAATTGACCACTTCTTCTCTACCCTCTCATACTGAACATTTCAACATAACTTTCACTCCCAGCTATCTACCACCCAAATACCATAGGACAGCCCACATTAGATATAACCTCCCAAATACAAGAAGAAATCCTTTCCTTCTCAGTAAAAATACTCAGACTAGATATTTAACACTACTCCTCCCCCTAAAGGATGGAGACATTCACCCAAACCCTGGACCAAACACCTCCACCACTACTCAACTCATTACCTCAAACACCTCTACCATCCATATACTAAAAAAAACACCAAACTCACTACTAATAGCTCATCTCAACACACGTAGTATCAATAACAAAATTACACAACTCCATGCTCTCCTGGAACTCTACTCCTTTGATATTTTGTGTCTAATAGAAACTTGGTTAAAACCCATAACTACAGACAATGAAGCTACCCCACCTGGTTACAACATCTTACGTCTCAACCGTGTAGCCAAGAAAGGTGGTGGAGTAGCAGTTTTATTTAAATCTGATTTTCAAATTACAACCTTCCACCAAAATCCTCCCCATGTCTCTAACGCTGAAATACTTATTACCAAGCTTCAGCTAAACTCTGTTAAATCTCTCTATATTATCTGCATCTATGTTCCTCCAGGCAATAACATTACTACTATTGAAAACATACTCTGTTGGTTATCTCAAAACCTCCCCAAGAGACCATCATTCTTGGTGATTTCAACATTGATTGGAAATGTTGCAACAATAACTACCCCACTACCCATATTAATCTCTATGGGTTTACACAAATGATCACTTCACCCACTAGAATTAACAAGGCCAATAAGAAAGAAAGTACCTTAGACTGGATACTCATCAATAATCAACCCCAGACCTACAATTCTGGAACACTCCCAGACAATGTAAGCGACCACTTTCCAACCTATGCTATTAGGCTTAAAACCAACCCACATTCCAAACCCATATTTAGAGCAATTAGAACCAAGAAAAACTTCAATCTCGATTTATTCTTAACTGAACTTAAAGCTTGTAATTAGTCCCCATTAAAACAACTTTCCCTTGATGAAGCTGTTGATTACTTCAATGCTAATTTCCTAGCCATCCTTATCTAACACGCTCCTACCCGCTCTATTAGGATAAAAACCAAACCTGCTCCATGGCTTTCTAAAGAAACTAAGCAAAAACTCCATCTCAGAAATAAATACTAGCACAGATCACGTTTAACTAAGAACCCCATTGACCTCCAAACCTTTAAACAATTGAGAAATGAAATAAAAACAGCCATAATGTCTGATAAACAAAACTACTACCTACATTCGCAGCAATCCCACCATAATAAACCACAAAAATTCTGGGCATGCATTAATGAGCTATTACACCCCGGTCAATCTATTACACCAAACCCACAAGGCTCTGACCACAACAACCCCAAACAAACTGCCAATGCCTTTAATACCTTTTTCACCAAAACTATTCAAACTCTAGCCAGTCAACTCTCTACACAAAATTCAACCACATCTAAGTCTGAATCCAACCCACCTCCTCCATTTCACTTCCAACCTGTCCCTACAGCTTTTATTCTCACCCTTATACAAAAACTTAAACCTTGCACTCCCTCTGCTGACCAACTACCTGCAGAATACTTACAGTTAGCAGCCAAATCTATTGCCTACCCCATCTCCATTCTCATCAATAGAAGCATTACTGAAGGATACGTCCCCAATCTTTGGAAAGTCTCACATATTATTCCCCTTCATAAGGGGGAGACTCCACTGACCTTTCCAACTATCGTCCCATAGCCCTACTCTCCCCTTTATCTAAGGTTATGGAATGGTGCATCCGTAGGCAATTACTAGACCACCTTCTCCATAATAACTTGCTCTCCAACTCCCAACATGGCTTCAGACCTTCCCACAGCACTACTACTGCCCTCCTCTCCTTCATGGACACCATCAACAAAAAACGCAACCTTAACATGCTCTCCTCTGCACTTTTCATTGACCTGTCCTAAGCTTTTGACATGGTAAATCACAATATACTCATAAACATTCTGAAATCTCTGTCACTTGATGCACTAGCTATAAAATGGTTCCTATCCTACTTAAATAACTGACATCAAGCTGTGCTCTGGAATACCACTCTTTCTACCCAACTACCCATTAATATTGGTGTCCCTCAAGGGTCCATACTAGGCCCACTCCTATTTTCCTTATTCATCAATTACCTTCACGAAGCAGTTCCCCAGGCCACATGCATACAATACGCAGATGATTCTACACTTATATGCTCAGCCACATCTGAATCTGAACTTCACTTCCTTATACAAAACTTATTTAGCTCAGTAGAACTATGGTTTACAAAACGCTGTCTCATACTAAATCCCAAAAAAACTAAACTTCTACTTTTTACACCTACCAATAAATCTCCACCAATTGACTTCACTATAGCTTCCAATAATAGCACTGTTATATCCCAGGATCTTACTACCAAACTGCTAGGTATCACCATAGACAACAACCTTAACTTTGACACTCATATTAATAATATCTTGAAAACAACTAACAGAAAAATAGGCTCTCTATACACGATCAAACCCTTCCTCACTCCTGCAACTAGAATAACTATTGCCCGCACCCATCTAATCTCTACCCTACTCTATGCCTCTCCCATTTTCACTAACCTGTCAAAAAATAAACTTAAAAATTAGAAAACTCCTACAACAACATAGCCAGATTTGCCACTGGCAACCCTTTTAAAACACACCACTGTATTAATCTAAAATACCTAGGGTGGCTTGAATTACAGCAACAGCTAAAATATAATCAACTGACCATTGCCCATAAAATTCTTTATCAACCTGCTAAGACACCCATACTATCTAACCTTATTCATCCCTACAATAACCTGAAATCCCTAAGATCTTCACAAAAAATCCTCATAAATATTAACAAATCAAATAATAGAGCTGGAGACTCTCTCTTCACTAATACTGTTGGGAAAATCTGGAACTTACTCTCCACTGAAGGAACTGGCACCAATATCCAAAACTACACCAAAGCACTATATGAGCATTTATATAGATGCCTGGAATCAGGAATACCCAACAAGTCTAAATCATCTGCCACAAGGAAGAGTACACCTGCCTGGTGGACATCTGCAATAAATAAACTCTATAACAAAAGGAAAAAATTGATTTCCATTGTTGTGGTGCAAAGCCTGTTCAAAGAATATAGTTAAATAAGGACTCCAATGACACAGACAGGTCAGATTTTAGGATATTCAGGAGGAATCTGTGTTCTTAGCCTTAGAGAGTGAAGCCATGACCTGCATAGTTGGTAAGGTTGTGTTTGAAGGTAATTTCTGGGCGGTGGTTGAGGCTGAGTGGGGATAAAGCTGAAATTGAATTTGTTAGGCAGCAAATTTGCTATATCACTTGGGTCAGTGAATGTGGTGCTATTAACATCCAGTTCATCACACTGACATAACTGAAGAAGGCCTTATGGTTCTTATTTGTCTGTTTGTTTGTTATTTGGGAAAAAAGGAAAGTAAGACTGGAATAGAAGTTGTGCAAGAAAATTCTATTTGTGAAGACTGGAACTTTTATGAGAGTATACTAATAGGTAAGGCTAGGTAGTAGAGGTAGAATGGTAGCTGAATTCTGATGTGATTGTTACTGAGCTGAGACAGTGAGGTAGAAACAGGTAGCTAGAACATATAAGGTGGGGTTGAAACAAGTAGTGAGAGCATGTAGGTTAGTCAGATTTAGTACAGGGGCACATCCAACGTGTTTTAAGGAAGAGCTTAAGTTTATTTTTGAACAAGGAAATAGAGGGAAGTGTAGAAAGTTCTTGTGGGGGTATCAACTAGTTGTTCCAAAGTGTTTGCATTGACAAAATCAAGGAATCTCTGGGCATTTGTTTTCTGGCATGAGTAGTTCTTCTAATCTATGTTTGGGTAGTTAAAGTTACCCAGGATCAGGATAAAGAGTTAGAGGGGGAGTTCCAGCCAGCTAAGGGTATGCAGAGCTTTGCAGTGGTGGATGAAGGATGATGAATTAGTAGCAAACTTGGCAATCTTGTTGTGGCAGTTTTTAAGTCTGTTTTTTTTTTTATGGAGGATTGTAAATTAGTTAGAATTGGTGCTCCATAGAATAGGAATGGCAGAAGGTAGGTTTTTGCTAGAGTAATTTTTGAGGGTGTGTTCAGAAAATTGTTTTTATATATGATGCCTAGTTTTTTATGGGTTTTCTTGATATTGTTTTGAATTTGGAGGTCAGATTAAAGATTATCATATATTATAACTCTTGATAGTTTGGTATGATGAACTATCCCAATTTCAGTGCTATTTGCCAAAAAAAATTTTGAAAGATGATTTGTTAGGGGTGTACGTTTTGGAGGTAAGGATGAATAATCTTTTTGGAGGGGTTGAGTAAGAGTTCCACTTTTGTAAGACAGGTTTTAGTAGAGATGACAGTTTGTTGAGTGATTTCTTGGAGGTGAGTTAAGGTGTTTGCAGATGACTCTACCATCATCTGTTCTTCATACTGAATCTGGGTGCCTTCATAAGAAGCTCATAAGAAGATGAATGTAGGTTATTTATAAAAATATTAGTAGAGGGCCATGGAAGGATCCTTGTAGGACTCCTGTGGAAGTGGGAAGGTATACAGAGATGGACCTTTGTCTACAGATTGTTGCCTGTTGACAAGGTAGCTGGATAACCACTGACTAGACGGAGATGATAGACCAAGGGTGGAAGGTTGTTTGAGGAGTTCAGTGTGAGAGACCATGCCAAAGGCTTTTGATAGATGTAGAAATACTGCAAATAAAAGTTTATTAGAGTTGTGAGCTTTATTGACACTGTCTATACATGATAGTAATGCAGTGGATGTAATGTTGTTTGGCCGAAGTCCATCCTGCATATTGGTGATTAGCTTATTTCGTAAGAGATAGTGGAGACATTTTTTTCCCAAAATGTTTTTATTCATTTTATAGCACAATAACTTAACAGTATAGTAACAAGAAAAAAATAAATAAGCTATATACAATGTCCATAACAATTAAAAAAGAAATATACATTGGAGATCACTTAATATTTCTCTAACAGATTAGACAATTTTGTCCAAGTAATTAAATGATGGGTTGTGTTGTTAGTCCTTGCTTTTATAGTAGCAATCTCATTCTTACAAATGTATTTCACAAGATGGATAAACTCAACTTTAGAGACAGAAGTAGACTGGGATTTCCAATTTTTAGTAACAATTTCCCTTGCTATAGAGAGGATAGGCCATAGTAAAATGTTTGTTTTTAAGAATGACTTCAGGAACAGGAACATTAAAAAGAATAAGGGAGTCAGAAATTATACAGTTGTCATTCCATAGAGCTTTACAAAGATATTTAAAGTCTAACCAAAATGGGGAAATTATTTTGCAATTAACAACCAATATGCATCCAGTCAGCATCAGGGTGTCCACATCTCCAGCATTTCATTTCATCTTTCTTGTACATTATTGCTAGTCTATGTGGGGTGAAAAAACATCTATGTAAAAATTTCCATGTGTACACATGCCAGAACATGGAAGATGTGGATTCCTTCACTAACTGTAAACAAAGGTTTTTATGAGTTTCTAAGAATACTTGTCTATTAACTTCACTTGAATAATTCAAAAAAGAAACATCTGTTTTGCTAAAATCATTTCTGAGAAGTTTATAAATAATAGATATGTATGAAGTATTCTTAGGTGAGCTATTAATAATTGTTGAGATAAAATCTAAGATTTTTAAGTTAATCTTATTGTATGTCTCTAATGAGGGTACAAGCTTAGTATGTATAAAATCCTTACAAGTTTGTATGTCCAGCCAATTGCAATTTTGCAAACTATAGCTACCGATCAAATAGTCCCCAGAACTTATGTTATTACCTGAGAGAAATTGATTCCAATATAATAGGTTACCCTTCTTAAATTCTAACATTTTCTGAGTATCAAAAAATATCAAACATTCATTTGTGTAAGCAACAGGAAACATAATTATTAACACATTCTTAATTAATTGATTAGAAAACATAAGCTTTTTAAACTACAGCAATATCTGGTTTATAAGAGGTGTAAGAACAAGTTTTGACCGTTCACTTATAAAGATGTTTGTATATATGTGAGTATATGGTTCAAGCATTGTACTATTGCTATTAAGAAGTAAGGTTTCATGTACTGATTTCCAATATGATGTATAAGAAGTATTATTCCAAAGCAATACTATGTTAATAAATGTGAAGTTTAAATAAACATCAATATTTGGAAACCCTATACCGCCTACATCTCAGCTTGTGGTGTGCCAGATTAGATATGTTTTTGTTTTTTTGAGATACCAAAAGAAGTTAAGTAATAAGTTATTAATTTAATGTTTAATTTTGACAGATGGAGGAATTATTAGAGCTTGACCAATGAATAAGATTTTAGGTGATTAAAGTTAGTCTGTCTTCGATGTGAAAAAGAGCCTGTTCCAACTGTGCATTAGACTAGTAATTGAATTTATAAGTTGTTGGTAATTAGATGTGAATGATTTTTTATAATTAGATTTAATAATGACACCTGGGCGGCCATGGTGGTGCAGTGGTTAGCATTGCAGCCTCACAGCAAGAGGTTCTCCGGTTCGATCTTTGGCAGGGGTGCCTTCTGTGCGGAGTCTGCATGTCCTCCCTGTGGTCGCGTGGGTTTCCTCCAGGTACTCCGGTTTCCTCCCACATCCCAAAAACATGCTGCAGGTGGATTGGACACTCTAAATTGGCCCTAGGTGTGAGTGTGTGCATGTGTGTGCCTTCTGTGGAAGGTTGGGCGCCGGGCTGGCAACTCGACACCATAAAATCCACTGCCAATCATGAGCAGACAAGGTGATCCGCTGTGGCGAGCCCAATCCAGGAAAAGCTGAAAGAAGAAGAAGAGGAGATTTAATAATGACACCTAGATATTTAATATGCATGCCTTCCCAGTTTATGTCTCTTTTTGATCTACATTTCATAGTAACATGTTTATTCACTAGAAGTGCCTGAGTTTTGTTGTGATTGAATTTTAGACCAGAGGTGTTTACAAAGAAGTCTAGATTATGTAATGGATGATCTACTGAATTTCCAGTATCATTAGAAATTACTAGTAGGTCATCAGCAAATAGTTGTATCTTGGGGGATAATCTGTCTGATACTTTATGTCCTTTAACTCTGTCATTATTTCTAACATAATTTGGAAGAGGCTCAATAGCCAGAGCAAAGAGTACTGGTGGAGGGTCACCCCTGTTTAGTACTTGTTAATATGTTTGATGTATACATCTTTCAATGATTTTAGAGAAAGAAGGTGGCTATGAGACAGAAATTTGTAATGTCAGTGGAATTACTACCTTTTTGTAAAGGGATAATAAGTGCCATTTTCCATAAGTTAGTGACATGGGATTCTGGAATTCTCTATTACTAAGAATGTTGATTGGGTATGCTACTGCATCTGCAGGTAGTGGGTGGAGTTTTCCATATATTTATTGGAGAGTTTCAGTTAGGTGAATTTTATAAAGGAGTTGTGCTATGGTCTAAAGTGGGGGGTTTTAGGGGAAGGGTTTGTGTTAGGTGAGTTTGAGGTTAAGTTTTGGTATGAAGTATACATTGAAATAGGTAGCAGTTTGAATAGGGGGAATGTCTGGCTATGGGCTGGGATCCTTTTTTGTACCTGTGCTGATGAGAGAGGACATGGATAGCCAGAATTTTTAGCTTTGTTTTTAAGGCTATGTTGTAGGTGAGTATAATAAGACTTCTTATCTCTATTAACTTGTTTCTTGACTTGGTTTCATAACTGTTTGAATGATTGCAGATTTTTGTCATTTTTATTCTTTTGCCAGTTAATCTGTGCTTTGTTTTGCATAAAGAGTTTACATTGGTTGATTGGCTGATGAGCCTTGGCGTATGTTTTTCTTTTTAAATCTTTCTGTATGCTGTATAGCTAAGGTGTTAAGAATATTTTGAAATGCTGCACTGAAGTATTCAACTGAATCATTTAAGAGGCATCTTTTCAGGATGGACCAGTTAAGTTCTTTCAGAGCTTCAATGATGGCTCTCTAGAAAAACTAGAGAGCTCACGGGTAGTTTTGAGCTTATGTTCCTTTGTTAGTTGTGTAATATTCCTGTGGGTATAAGCTGTTAGGTGGTCACTTAGTGTATCTAGAATGATACCTGAGGAGGTAAAATTAGATAGGTTGGTAAACAGAATTCAGTCCTGGATAGATTGCTGGTAGTTATTTTTGACATATCATTTTGGTCTATTAATATGTTGAGTAAATCCACAGAGGTTCATGCTGTTGATTACTGAATTTACAGATAAAGACTGCCAGTCAACGTTTACATCATCCAGGAGGATAATTTATCATGTGATTGTACCTGTTATCCATGATACTATGTTTTCAAGTATTTGAATGTTCTGTCCTGGGGAGGGGGATATATAGCTCAGCAGATTCAACAGTACAGTACAGAACACACTGATGCAGAAGTTATAGTAAACAAGATATTTAACTTTAATTTGATTCTGGGAAACTGTCTTACATAGGTTTTAATTAAAGGTATTTTCCTTTTGTGCTTTTGCAACTGGAGTGAAATTCAGCTGTAGAAGTTCCCTTGGTAGTGAGATTGTCTTAACCTTCACAGCAGAAATTGTCAGAGATATTATGTGCTCAGTACACTGGAAGAGAGAAAGAGAGAGAAAGTTAGATTAAAATAATTAGGATTGTTGGTTGAACTGGGTAGATAAAGTACTATTCATCGATGTTCTGGTGCATTAGGTGGTGTTTGGCCAACATAAGTAGTGTGCCGTATTTCACAGTTATGCTTTTCTGCTTTATAGTCTTTAAACTGGAAAGAACGGCACCTAACAAGAGATATGTCTAGGCATGCAAGTTTGGGATTACTAAAAAGGAAGCTTCCACAATTTAGAGGGGCAGATGAAAACTAAAGTAGCTAACAGGATATGTGTCGGTATGCACGTTTAGGTTTACTGAAATAGAGATTTACAGATTTTAGAAGGAAAGATAGCATGCCCATCTCAGTACATTCCCACTCTCTTTGCTGCACAACATACAGTCTGCAAATGTGACATTTAAGCATGTTCACAAGGGATAACTGGCTAGGCTTACAATGGCTCGCAAGGGCGGTTAGCTTAGTACTAATCTATGAACCTATGAACCTATGTTAAAATAAGCAGCTTGAATATTAACAGATATGAAAAATAATAAGTAATGACCCAGCTCTTTTCACAAACAGAACTGTCTCATATTATTGGCAATTGGCAAGAGTAGCCAATAACTATGCTTTTCCTAAGACATAAAATCAAGTACTACACCTGAACTCTGCAACAAGAGCCAGTAGAAATATACTAATATATATGCTAGAGAAAAATAACACTTAACCAGATAGCAACATACTAGAAACTTGCTTGCTTTAACTGTGCAGTTTATAAAGCAAAAGGTTAGGTGTTTTCATTGAATCCTTGGGAAAAAGGCAACAGAAACTTGTTAATATATCGGCTAGACATTAACAACAGAAAGGCAGCAGATAGCCAACGTGACCAACAGTCCCAGTTTTTCCAGGATGGTCCCAATTTGGAAGTCTCTGTCCTGGAATCCCAAACATTGTCTTTGGGACACAGAAATATCCCAGTTTTGCCCACTCAGTCTGAATGGTGACCTTGTTTATCGGGGTGGCCAGTCATCCTGCTTTCCCATCCTGAGAAACTCTGAGGAATTTGTGATTTTTTTGGGATGCCATTGGGTATGGGGTAAAGCCGGATGCCTTCGCCCTGACAGGAGTCTTCCAGTCAGTCGCTCCCTCAAGGCCTTCTGTCTGGGAGGGCTCTGCCTGACTGCACTCAGCCAGGCAGGAGTTATCCAGGCCACAAACCCATCTGCCCAGTGCTCCCTTACTGACATCTGTCAGGTCCAACCCCTACTGACCTCTTCTTTGACCTGGTCAAGAGACCTTCCCTGGCCATGGCCCCCCCATGTCAGGGGACTCTACCTCTTCCATGTCTCCTGCAGGCTATAAATTGTGCCAGATCACTCATGCGCTTGGACCCAATCAGGGAAGCTTCCCTCTGATCCCCTCCACCCCTCCGGAACTCTCCTTGGCCACTGAGGGGCAGATCCACACTCATGAAGGCTTCAGAGTCCCCCTACTTTCCCATCCAGACCAGCTCTGGAGATTTTGAGATTTTTCAAGGATGCCGTCAGTTATGGGGTGAAGTTGGATGCCTTCACCCTGGCAGGAGCTCTCCAGGCCCCTTCTCTGTCCACCCTGGTGCTTCCTCAAGGACTTCCATCATGTGGAGTAATGCCTGACCCCACTCATCCAGGCAGCAGCTCTCCAGGCCCCACCACTACCCACCAGTCACTCCCTTAAGGACTTCTGTCATGGAGGAATGCACCCGACCTCACTCATGCAAGCAGGAGCTCTCCAGACCCCACTGCTGTCCACCCCAGTGGTCCCTTAAGGACTTCCATTGTGGGGAGCTCTGCCTGATCCCCCCACCCAGGCAGGATCTGATCCAGCCCTACCACTATCTGCCTCTCTCCCTCTTTCAGACTTCCATCCCAGTCACTTTCAACCTCTCTCTCCCTTTCAGACTTCCATCGGGATGGACCCCCTCCAGGTTTCCCCTTCTACCCAGGAGAGACAGCTCTTTTCCACTGTTATGAATCTCCTGACTGCTGCCAAATCATGCACTGTCATGTGTGCTCTTGGAGCCTCTTAGGGGGATATTTCCAGCCTCATGCAGCTCTGCTAGGACACAAAGCCTCAGACAGTCCCTCATCCAGACTTCCATGACACTGGTTCTCCCCTTTGCTTTGCACCTAGGACTTTCAAACTCACAGGGGAGATGGCCCTGAGTCCCCCCATTTCTGAACTTGTTGTGGCATACCTCAGTCTCTCTTCTCCATGGTGCCAGGCATCGATGAATGTGCATAGCTTCGAGCCTCCTGGCATGTGGCCTCTTACATCCTGGGTGGTGTCGGTCACAGAGTGGCATCTCCACAGTGCCGGGTAAAGGACAAGAGGCCAACCTGCCAGCTCTGGTGTGAGATGACATGGCGGCCCTATCTCCACTCCCATGGGGGCCGGGAGAATGGGATTGCAGACCTGGCTTCCTGGGGTGGCCCTCAACTGTCCCAGTTTAGGTCCTGTAACAAAATGGTCACCTTGCACATAGCACCTAACTTTTTTGCTGTGTTAAAATCTGGCTATCCCTGAATCCTCATGCAAAAAGCATGCAGAAACTTATTGATATGTTTGCTAGACCTTAACTGCAGACAGACAACACTTAGCCAATTTGCAACACAGTAGAAACCTATTTGTATTTTTTTAGTAAAATGTTGAACCAGAATGAAATAATAGACAGATTCTGTTAAGAAAATAATAAAAATATACAATATACCTTACTGTAGAGTGAAGTAACTGGATGGAGTTGATTTCACTTCTGTCATGGAGTAGAAAAGTGATTTTGAATTTAGAGCTGCAAAGGCTATTGTGGCTGGAGAACAACTCAGCTGATTTTTACAGAATGTCCAGATTTTTATCTCATATTTCTGGTTTGTTCCTCTTAAACTGTTTGGTTTTCTGAAAAATCACTGAGGGCTGAAGTCATTAAATAATGACAGACGTGAGCTTGAGACTTCATATGCTTTAGAAAATACATGCTAACACAGAACCTGTTTTTCTAACAACTTTATAACTTAGTAACAGCATTATTTAAAAGTTGTCCTATTTTTGGGTCATTGTCACACCATTATTTTTGGCTTTGTCCTGACTTTTTTGCAATAACAGTTTGACAGGTACAGCAATCAGGTACTTCAATGGAATGCAGTTACCCCACCCCCACCCCAACAAGTGGTTTTCCACCAAAAACAATCAATGGGGTAGAATGTTTATGGATACAAAGGCAAGGTCTTTGAACTCTAATTAATTGAGCTGAGTCATGGCATTTAATTTTATTGTTATGGGATTTAGAGACATAGGTGCAGGTTTAGGTTCCAGTTGTCCATCCACTAGTCCAGGTTCTGTATTCTGATTGTTTCAGCCATGAATGGTAATTATGGGTCTTAATTCTAAGTATAGCTTTTGAACTGTGATGCCACTAATAGACTGAGGAGAACTTTGCTGGATGCTACAGATCACATGTCTCAGAGTCGACATGTACAAGTGCAACCCAATTGTTGCTCCTAGGATTTATGCAATTCCTGCTGTGCACTACCTGTAGCCTACAGATGTTGTCTCTGCCAAATATTATTCAGTCCATGTTGAAACTATTTAATATTTTGAAGAAAAGCATAATTTATCATTTTTGTTTTCAATTCAAGTTTTTCATCCAAAAATGTAAACTTAGAATCAAACAGTCCCCAGATTATAAAGCACTGAAATGAAAATTCATCTCTCATGTTTTATAAATGTATAGGTTCATAGGTAATTACTTGGATATCAGTCTGTAGATTCTTTCAAGCCTAGCTAATAGTCATTGGTCACAATCAAACCCTTTTTTGTATGTCTGAGATTAAGACCGTAACCATTATGCCAACCCCCCCCCCCTTTAGATGCAACAAAATATAGTTATTGTTAATAACGAGCCTATATAGATGTTAATAGCTGTTGGCGATAGTTAAGAAATGATTTTGGAACAGCAAGGAGCTCTTATAACAATTAAAGCAAAAGCAATTTGAAAACCTGACCTGTGGGCAACCAAAGAAATATTATAAACAAGCAGCAGTGGCAGAGAGCAAGGACGTGTCGCTGAGGTTTGTGAAGACGAGGAATGCATACAGAAGTGTTGGAAGTAGAAAAGCAGTGGCTGTAGGTTTTTTTTTTTTTTTACCAAGACACACAGAGCACAGTAAGTTCATTTCAGGGATAAACCATGATCACTGCTGTAATTACAGAATTTTATTGTAGTCCCATAGTACATACGCAAAGATTAAGAGAAGTAAACACAGGGATGAAACCAACTGGTATGCCAGGTTTAACCTTTTGTGCTGTTGTGCTAGCATCCATGAGTATACTTCATTGCAGATCAATTAATTACATACACTGGTCTCATATCTTTGGTAGGAATCTACCTTTTTTTAATCAATCAGTAGAACATAAAGCTGTAAACCAAAACGCATAATAAATGAAATAATATTACCTCCCTTTCCAGAATGTAGATTTTTGTAATGATAGATTTACTGTAAATGTAGCTCAAAAGCAGCATATTTGTAGAAATCCTTTAAAATATTTTAGGAGAAAAAATTTAACTAACAATTTCTGTTTGTCCTAAATGAAAGAAGATGTAGATCTGTATGTGACACTTGAACCTCTTCAAATAATTAAGAAAATTAGTTATTTTGACATGATTGAGCATGATATGATAATATGTAGCCTAAGGAGTCATATTATTCTCAGAATCACAGCTCTCAATCTGTCTGCTTAAGAATCACAGATATAACCAATTTCTAAGTTTGTTAGTACAAAATCACTTTTTATGGGGGATACAACAAAGTTCTGAAGCAAAATTAAAGACGTAACTGAAAATCAGGGAAGCTTGAGAACTATGAAAAGTATAGGTAGCAGACAAAAATAATAGCTTTCCTGCAATACTATGAGGACATTTATTAATGGATAAGAAAGATGCAGAAAAATCATAGAAACATAAAAAAGAGGATTCGCAATGTCAAGAAACAGTCTAGTTACTCTCCAAGACTGCAGCTTGGCAGAACTGAGGCTTAGTTGTTCCCTTCTGTCATTATTTTGTATTCTTTTAGAGATAATTCTCACTTCTAGGAAATTCAGAGCATCCATCAAACATAAAATGAAGCCATTCACCAAGTTTTTAAGGAAAAAAAAAAAGAAGAGCCAACACTGATGTTTAGCACTTCATTTCATTTAATTTTGTTCTCTGCATAAATGAGGCCATCTGTTACCATTCTCTATTTCAAACCAGTTAATTTGCATCGCAGGTTTTCTTAACTTTTAGCAATGTGTTATTTCATTGAGGAGTTCACAAAACAGTAGAGTTCTGAATGCAAGATTATGTCAATAAAAGCTGCTTTCACTAGCCGGCTTCAATTAACTCTTTGGTTGCATTTTCCAATAAAACAATGGCACTTTTCATATGACCGTACTATATTTGGGTCAGACAGAGGTACTGAAATTGCTGACCATTAACACTTGTTTATAGTCAATGCCCATCACAGGTTCTAAAAGATATTTTAACAAAAAGTTCAGTGCTTAAAAAATAATTAACAGGATCATGTGGATATTTTCAGATGTTATTGTTTACCTGAAATTAATTAAAAAGTCATTAAATAATTCTGTGTTGTCATTGTAATTTTCCTAGTCGTTATTGTTTTCAGCAAATAAAAATAATAATAAACCCAAATAAAATATTGTTTCTTTTTAAGACAACAATATCAGTATGATTTGTTTACTAAGGGTATGCATTATTTCACTCATTAATTTTCATATTTATATGGGTTTTCAATTTAGACAAAAATAAATTTATAAGCAAATGGTAATTCCTGCTATCATTTCATGCTTGAGTTAAAAATACAAATCACTTGTTCGCTTCTCCCTTTCCTGAATATACTAACATTAAAAGTGAGAAGCAGGCATGTCATTTGAAGTGTCAGTTCAGAAATAGTGTCTGTATTATTTCGTCATTCATCTATGTCACAAGAGCCTTTCTAGATGCTTATTTAATGTTTAAGAATGCACTTCATCTAATCCTAGACAAACTTGTCCAGACTAACATAATATGGTGAAAGTTTTTTGTTCAGTGAAGATGTTTGTTAAAAGATAGGGTAAACCAGGCAGGTGTGCACACAAAAAAGTGTAGGAATCTAGAAATGCCTTTTATTTTCTTTTAATAGCATCAGTCATAGCTGGCAAGTGATCTCTGGGAAATTGCTCACTTGTATCTCAAAAACTGTATAAACTAAATTCAGTTCAGTTAATATTTTATTGTGTTACTAAATGTGTCTTAATATTGAGAAAGTTACTCATCTATTTTTTTCGGTGTTTAGCACAGAACTCTTGAGCTAAGACTTTGAGAATCATGACAGTATGTAGGAAGACAGAGCACTGGGAGATAAAAAAAAATTGTTGTTGGTCAGGAGTACTAAGCTTTGATAGTATGGATGGTCAGCCAAGGTTATCCCTGTGCTTACTGTAAGAAGGTCTGGAGGAATTTACTTCTAACTTAGTACAAAAATAGATGTTTTGAAGTATAATGGTCAATTATTGTATGAAAAGGAGGCATGAACTTTTCAGCACTGCTATTAAAACAATAGTTTAGTTGGTCTGTGATCAAAATAGAACTTGAGGAATACAGGTTCGTGTCACAGAGTAACAGATCGCATTTCCTAAATGTGATTGCAACAATGTGGCAAAAATCCTTTCCACAAGATGCAGTAACCACAGAGTTGAACAGCAGCTTATAATGTGGTTCAGTTTCGATGACCTCAATCTAAGTCCACTTTATGGCAAGTTGGAAATCACCATGCACTGTACATGAGTGCTGCATTATGGCAGTTTTAAGTCTGGAAGCTTGTAAGTCACATGTATTACAATAAACAGGAGTTTTTTTGTACACTTTCCTACATGACAGGATTGAAGTGTAAGGCTTTGCTACAATGTCTAATGCTTTTTGTGACTGCAGACATTATTACAACATAGTTTTGTGCTGCATATTAATTTAATTAAGTGCAAGACTATACTGATACAAACTCAACCAACCAATCAGCAATCGATATATAGCAAATAAAAGATCACGTCTAAGGAACATAGTATTTTTTTTTCATTTGAAATAAAGCTTATTTTGTTTATTATTTTAATTATTCACAAGTTAATTATTTTGGATATTTCTATGGTATAAAACTTAAGCTTTTCTTTAGCTTTAGTTCAGTTTTTCACCTCTCACTGTTAAACAGTAAAGTAAGTGATATTTGTGATGCATACAAGTTTGATTAGGTTCATAAAAGTGCTTGGCCAACCAGGAGCGGCCTTAGGTCAACTGGTGCCCTAGGCAAAAGGGCTCCATGGTGCCCCCCCCCCGGTGCCCCCATTCTAATCTACCTACACCAAATAAATACTGGAAAAGTACCCCTACTAGACCGGCACCCAAGGCGGCCGCCTAGTTGGCCTATGCCTAAGGCCGGCTATGTGGCCAACTGCACTTGAGAGCCCTTTCACGCATAGCTAATTTCTCTTTCAAAGGAGAGAATCAAACTCTGTACCTTGTCTCTTTGAGGTAAACACATTATTATACCAACCTGCAACCCTTCAGCTTCAGATTCCCCATTCAGCATCAGTGCCTTTGCTGCTTATAGGTGTTGCAGGTTGGTAGAATGGTTAAGGTGTTTGCCTCACCTGATGCAAGCTACAAGGTTTGATCCTCACATTTGAGAGAAACTGACTAGGTATAAAAAGACCCCTAAGGACAGGTAGCCTAGTAGTTGCTGATGAGCCTGTATCTGAAAAAAATATGTAACTCTCCACAAAACACCTAGAAATACCTAAACATCTTTATGGATGCAGCTATATAGATACAGCTACATGAATTTATTTAATCAAAAATAAATAAATAAATGTCAGTTTTTACAGCATCCACAAAGAAAGTGTCCCAGCTAAAGTCCAACCTAAATGCTGGACCATTGTGACACTGTATGCCACATTTACTGAATGATAAATTCCATAAGCCAGTGAAACTGGATAATGCTTACACATCTTCACCTAAATGATGTCATTGACTATTTCAAAATATCACTTTAACATTACATACTTCCATACTCCATCTGTTCAGTTTGTCATAAAAAAAAAAAAAATTTAAATTAAACCATCTGCTCTAACACCTCATAACCTATCCAGTGACTATCTCTCCTTATCCGCTATTGCAGTTGCATATTGTATTGTAATTCGAACATACAGGTCAATAACAGAAAGCTGGGTACCTAAAATTTGGAGCCAAGTTTATATTACATCATTCATAAATTCGGAACTTCAGTTGATATATATGTATATACAGATAGATGTAGAGATACTGTGTATGTGTGTGTGTGTGTGTGTGTGTGTGTGTGTGTGTGTGTGTGTATATATATATATATATATATATATATATATATATATATATATATATATATCTAGAGAGAGAGAGAGAGACATTTATATATATATGTATATATAGGTATATATATATATATATATATATATATATATATATATATATATATATTTGTGTGTGTTTATGATGTATAAATTCTGACCCATTGCATTATTATTTCTCCATATTATGTAATTTCAGACCCATTGCAGTATGATTTACCATATTCAGATCACTAAACTGATGTATACGTGTTCACTCATGGATCTCCTTATGAAAAATAATTTACTCGTGGCAAGCATGCCTTCTGCCAGGATACATTATAGAAACAGATCTATTTACTTTACAAGATACAATAAATAACCTATGAAATCAAGAATACTTTGTATCCTCACTTTTGTAGATCTGTTGAAAGTATTTTGCACAATCTCACATTGATTACTTTTTCAAAAGTTGGTCACTCTCAGTGTCAGCAAAAACATCATTCTCTGGATAACTAGGTACTTACAAGTCAAAACACCTTCTATTTGGTGATAAAATATTATACATATTGTCCTTTAGGCCCATTTCAGTCTGTATGCCACAAGGATCAATCCTAGGCCCACTCTTATTTGGCATATTCAGAAATGAACTGTATAAAAATGCACACAGCTCTACCATTGTACAACATACAGATGAGCCTGCAATCATATGGTCTGAAAAAAAAGTTAGTACCAAGCAATCCCTTCACCATATCAAAAACTAGCTTAACCCCTAGATGACGTTAAATCCAAAGTAAGCAAAATCATACTTTTCTGTCATACAGCTCAACAAAGTGCAAATAGTAATTTTCCTCAGTACAAGTACAGGAAATTGGAAATTCACCCTCTGGTATGACATGTCTCTGATCTACACAGACAGCCATTAAACTATTCCCTAACACATACCCCTTAAAATAAATTCTAATGCAGAATAATGTATGGGATACATTTGGGCTGCATGGCTAAGCTTATAATAGTTCCAGTGTTTGCACTTATCTCAGTGTCTGTCTGCCTGGGATGACATGCTTGACAAGCCACGCTGCTTCGCAAGGGACGGCTTGCACCTGTCACCCCTGGGATTCCAGATATTGGCTAAGGCTCTTGCCACGCCCATAGTGCCTTTTTTAGGCAAGGCTCAAATTCTAAATCTACCACCCTAGAAAACAAAAATGGGAAGAAACTGAGGGTAATGCTGCTCAATGCCAGAAGTCTAAATCTCAAAATGCACGCACTCGAGGCCCTTCTCAGTATGGAGAACATCGATGTCTGTGCTGTAACTGAAACCTGGTTCAAGGCTCCTGAGAGCACCCCGGCACTATTAGATTTTACCTCATATCATGCGTTCCAGCCCCAAAACCCGGACCACACCACAAAACGAGGGGGTGTATCCATATTCATAAAGGATACCCACACCTCCAGGTTGGTGGCAACGCATCTAAGCTCGGAAACCATCCAGGTGCAACTAACCATAGGCAAAACTGCTCTACAAATTGTAGCATGCTACAGGCCACCCTCTCAAACTCAGGAACCCCACACAGCCTTCCTGAAGACACTGGAGGGTATAAATGTATCTCCAAACACCATCATATTGGGTGACTTCAACTACCCGAATATAGACTGGGAACATTACTCAAGCCCTAACTTTCTAGCCCAACGGTTCCTGGAGTTCATAAATTCAAATGCCATGGAACAGCTAGTCACTGTTCCCACGAGAGGAGAAAATATACTAGATCTCATTGTCACAAACATGGGGACAAAATGCTCCACACCGGAAGTATATCCCTCATTGGTGAGATCTGATCATAAACTAATCTCACTGGAAATCCACATCCCACCCCCACCCCAAACAAAAAGACCATAGTGAAGAACTTCTCTAAAGCAAACTTCACACTACTCAAGACTGGTGTGGTATCCTTCAAGGCCCCTGAGCCAGTGGAAACCACAACCCAAGCTGGAAGCCCTTACAAATGCCTTCTATGAACACCTCCAGGACTGCATGGATCAGGCAATCCCAAATAAAACCAAGACTCTTTCCACAAAGGGCAAACGTCCAGTCTGGTGAACCCCAGCCATTAACAAACTTTACAATAAGAGGAGAAAGCTATTACATGATAGAACAAAATCCATAAAAGGGAAGTCACCCTGATCATTATTAGTAAAAAATACGAGCACTCATAAAATCAACTAAGGCCAATTTTGAGAGAAAAATTGCCATGGATTCAAAGGACAATCATAAGGCCTTTTTCAGCTATGTTAGGAACCTGGGTGGAAACTCCCAGATATGCTCAGAATTAGTCCAAAATGATACAAAATCACTGAACCCACAGACATTGCCAACATACTGGCAGACAGGTTCAGTGCAAACTTCACCACACTCCCCTAAAGGAGAGATTACTATCCCAGCCGAGTGTAGCCTCCCGGACATCTCAAATGCGCAGGTGAAAGCTGCTCTCTCTAAAGCTAAAAACACAGCATCAATGGGACCGGATGGTGTCCCCGGCTGTGTGCTACACGAGCTAAATGAGGAATTAAACCCGCACATAAGGCAGCTGTTTAATCTCAGCCTTACCACAGGATACGTGCCCAAGGAGTGGCGTCACGGCAACTGTTGTCCCACTCCACAAAGGCGGCGCCTCACGGACCCTGGTAATTACCGCCCATAAGCTTAACAAGTCTAGTCTGCAAAGCTATGGAGAGGATCATAATGGAGCTCATAAACAAAGATATAGGGGACTTGCAGACATTGGACCCGACCCAGTTTGGCTTTGTCAAGGGAAGATCATGCCTTTTGAACTTGGTCGACTTCTTCAAAACAGTCACCAAGGCCATTGATGAGGGAAAGGCAGTCCATACAGCCTACCTTGACCTAGCAAAGGCTTTCGACACAATACCCCACTCGAGTATTGTAGAAAAACTTACCAGCTTAAATGTAAACCCATATGTCACAAGATGGGTTGCAAACTGGCTTAAGGACAGAACCCACAGGGTTAGAGTTGCTGGCGCTGTATCAGACTCCAAGCCGGTCACAAGTGGTGTCCCACAGGGCTCCGGTCCTTGGCCCCCTATTGTTTGGCATCTACTTCTCAGAAGTACAGGCCAACATAGGAGGACTTTGGCTGACAAAGTTTGCAGACAACTGCAAACTGGGCGCCATAGTGGAAAGTGCATCAGACACGGATATCCTTCAGAAGGGACTCACGGAAACAGATAGCTGGTGCCAGAGCCATGGCCTGAAGTTAAACGCCAAAAAATGTATAGTCATACCCTTCGGGAAAAACAAGGTAACCCCAAGCTACCATATAGGTGGCAATCCACTAAGCACAGAAGAGGTTATCCGGGACCTGGGGACCCAGGTTGACAGTGGCCCTTCTTTTGACACTCACATTGCTAAAGTGGTTAGAAAGACCTTCTACATTGCCCACCTGATCATGAAGGGATTCACATCCAGATCTAGTGAGGTTATTGTTCCCCTGTACTCTTCACTTATCAGACCAATGATAGAGTACAATGCCCCATTCGGGATGTATCTCACCCGACATCTGCAGCAATTGGAGAAACCCCAAAAGTTCCTCACCAAAAGGATAAGGCAGCTCCAAAATCTGTCATATGCTGCCAGATTGAAGAAACTCCAGCTCTATTCAGTCGCATACCGTCTGCTCAGAGGTGACATGTGCCTGACATACAAGGCCATGTCCAACCCGGAATTAATGGACATGCTCCACCTCAAAAAATCCAAATCCACCAAAACCACTAGAGCAAGCGACTTAAACCTTAGCACGGATATAAATAGGACGTGCTGGAGGGATGGATTTATCACTCAGAGACTCCCTATGCTGTGGAATAAAATCCCGGTCCATGTGAGGCAGAGCACCTCGCTGACTCTGTTCAAGAGAAATCTAGACCTGTGGATGGGAGATCGTAGGTTTACCCCGGGAATCATCTCTGTGTCACTGCTGGACAGAGGCACAACAAACTAATGGGCACAGTATTTTTTCATATAAGGGGTGGCGTAAGCCACAAAAAT
This sequence comes from Protopterus annectens, assembly GCF_019279795.1. Taxonomy (NCBI): domain Eukaryota; kingdom Metazoa; phylum Chordata; order Ceratodontiformes; family Protopteridae; genus Protopterus; species Protopterus annectens. The sequence continues at coordinate 1,937,485,587 of NC_056729.1, read as the reverse complement.
TTGGGCTAGGCTTATAAATGCCTTAGGGCAGATAGCCTAGTATAAACCTATGAACCTATGAACCTAAAAACAAATTATATCCCTGTCTGACACAAAATAAAATTGATTGGTTAGACCTAAAAGCAACCTTACTCTCATTAAGCTGAATACTGTCTATAATATTATAAAATAGCTTCACAAATATCTTTCCATACACAAACTTGTACGAGATACATTTGGTCAAAACCACTAACATCCTCCACCATGTACAATCGTCTTCACTTTAACCTCAGTACACTTAACGCATCTTCCACTTTTCTGTCTGCTAACATACATGTTTATTTTCCTTAACTGGCCAAAGAATTCCTCTCTTTCAACAATTATTTTGGTAGAGGTAGAGAAACATTATTGTGTATAATATCAGACTACTGACTGTTTATACTGAACAACATAGAGGATTATGGGATCAATAATAATAATAATTGCTTTATTATGCATTTGTGACGGATGCCAAGAAATGATCCTGAGCTAATGTATAAGCTAATACAGGGTTACGATCTCTAACCAACTCATAATTCTTTGCAGTTCATGGTGATTTATGTTCTCTACATACTACAAATGAAACAAAAGATTTAAAAAAAAAATGATGTGCAGTGGGGGGGGGGGTGGGAGGGTGGCTTAAAGGCTAAGGTGTTTGCCTTACAAACACAAGGTGCAGGGTTTGAGTCTAACAAGGGATAATTGGCTAGGCTTAAAATGGCTCAAGGGCAGTTAGCTTAGTACTAAACTATGAACCTATGAACTATATTCATATGTACTGTACTCCCTATGTCTAATTGAAGTAGCTTTATTCAGAATGCTATGTATACTTAGCAGGCAGAACAAGAGTTGAAACAAAGTCATTTCATATCCTGCTTCTGCTGTTTTCTAGTCAAAGCTGTCTGCTTTAGTGCAAATCCATCCTCAACAACACTTAAGGAGTGCTTAACAATTGTTGAACACCCCTCTAAGTGTTGTTAAGAATGGGTCTGCACTATAGCAGTGCTGAACCAAGTTATAATTTAGACATTTTTTGAGTGTAATAAGGGTGCTCCATATACTACAGTGTAAATATTTTCTTACATTACAAACTATAGTTATGAAAGCCATGCACTTGTAATATAGGATCATAGGTGTTTACTAGGCTAAGAACCACAAGGAAGGTTTTTAAGCCTAGCCATGCACCCAAATCTCTGACTAGTTCTGGTACCCTTGATAAGTGAAATCATGGGCTTGGGAGGTGAAATATTTACAAACAGGTGCCTGGGAGATGAACCATTTACAGCCTGCCTGTGTCCATTAGAGACATACGTGCCAAACGAGGGATGAATTTCCTCTTCTCATCCAGTTGTCCAGGCTACACTTGAACTGGGTTAGTAACGCCACAAGCCAGCATAAAACAACTAAGAATGTGAAATAAAAGCTGGGAACCAAATTCACAAAGCACACCTTTAATCATAAACAATAATAAAACACATAGTGGAAACACAAAGTTAGCATTTTCGTCCTTAAATAAGAACTTCATCAGAGTACAACACCAATCCAAATAATCTGTTTTATACATCCCCAGGAAGTCACATGTCCCATTCATTTCAAATTAACTGAACAAATTATCCAACCCTCTAAGAAAATAGTAGTTAGTAAATGTGACTTGCTGGGGATGTATAAAACATATTATTTGGATTGGTAGTGTGTTTTGATGACATCCTTATTTAAGGACAGAAGTGCTTAACTTCATGTTTCAGCTATGTGTCTTATTAATATTTATGATTAAAGGTGTGCTTTGTGGATTTGGTTCCCAGCTTTTATTTCATGTTCTTACTTGAACTGGGTTAGGGAGGAACTCTGCTTCATATGGAAGGGGAGCCTGTCCCAGAGAAGGGTAGTCTCTGGGATACACACCTGGCTCTCCAGCAGGATCTATTGATATCACAGGTAAAGTTTAAGTCTTTACAATGGGTAATTCTGGTGCTGTTTGTTTTGCAGGTATGCAGGGGCTCCATCGGAGTGGGGTCTGACAGTGCCTTATATGCCAGGCCTCAACTGCCTATAGGAGACAGAATACAGGGATAGAGCCTTGATACAGTGTGCATAGGACATATGACTTATACCCTATATTCTTTTAATGAATAACCTCTTTGGACATTCCAGTTGTTGGATATGCCTAGTTAGGTACATTCCGAAGGGGGCATTGTACTCAATGACAGGTCAGATGAATGCTGAATACAGTGAAACAATGACTTCTTTGGACCTAGATGCCATACCTTTGTTTATAAGTTGCACATCATAGAATGATTTTCTCATTACTGTAGAGACATGATGGTCAAAGGCTAAATTATTATCTAAGTGTATCCCTAAGTCCCTGACTACTGGATCAACTCTTAGGAGTGTCTGGTCAATATGATAGTTACCATGGTGAATGATGTCCTGAAGGATACTATTATGCATTTCTTGGCATTTAATTTCAGTCCATGGCTCTGGCACCAGAGGAGTCTTTGTCAGCCCTTCCTGGAGAACATTTGCGTCAGTGGGCAATTCAATGACAGATCTTAATTTGCAGTCATCTGCAAATTTAGTCAGAGTCCACTGACATTTGGCCTTGACTAGAGAGATGGAAATGCCAAAAAAAGAGCAGTCCTAGGACTGATCCTTGAAGGACCCTGCTTGAGACTGGCCTCTTTGTAGAGGTGGACTCCCCATTTCTAACTTCCTAGGTACTATCTGTGAGCTAGTAGATATCCACAAGGTGACATACAAGTTTGTACGTAACCTCTTGAGTTTGTCAACAATGCCTGAATGGGGTATTGTGTCAAATAGCTTGGCCAGGTCAAGGTAGGCAGTGTGAACCATTTTGTCCTTATCCATTGCTTTGGTGACCTTCTCAAAGAAGTCTGCCAGGTTGAGTAGACATAATCTACCCTTGATGAAACCAAATTGGTTTGGTTCCAGTGTCTGGAGATTTCCTATGTAATTTTTGATCATTTCCATGAAAATTCTTTCCATGACTTTGCATATGAGACTAGTGAGATTTATGGGTCTCTAATTTCCAGAGTCTGTAGATGACTCACATTTGTGCAGAGGGATGACTGTTGCTGTTCCTCATTCATGAGACATAAAGTCTGTTTGGAGGCTACAGTTAAGTAGCAATTCCAGAGGGACTCAGCATGTTTCATGCTATTTAGAAGGCATCCTGAGATATCGTCTGGACCCATTGATGCAGTTTTCTTGGCCTTAGAGAGAACATTAAGGACCTGTTCCCTAGTGATAGCAGAGGATAATTGTTTTCACTCTACTTTTATTGAGGTCATTTTCCAAGGATGTCTCTGAAGATAGGCTTTAAATTGTCCCAACCCACTCAACGAAGGAGATATATGTATATCGATAGACAGATACACACACATATACACATCTTATATGTCTATATGCATTACAGAAATTAGAATTTTGGAAAATGTGACATTATGTTATTCCTGCTCCTTGAAAGTTATGGCCACATCTTTTGGTTGAACTTAAAAGTGTGATCCTTGTGATATGACTGTATCTTGAAATGCGGATAATATGCATCTTAAGTGATCCAAAATCTGCAAACTATGGAAAGAAAACTGGGAAAAAGATAAGCAAAATTAGAGTTGCTACTTATATACAGCTAAAGGGTCAAGCATTTATAACTTTAAATTTTACACATTTCTTTACACAAAGCAAATAAACTATTTTTTTTTTCAGAAGAGTACAGTATGGCATATATAACGTGCGTCACTAGTAGCATAAGGGTAAATAGCCTAGTGTATCTTATTGGCAACATCCATTCAATGGCAGCCTACATGTCTACTTATTTTATCTGAAACAGCATGCCAATATTTCTAAAGATAAGCAATTACAGTGCAAGACACTGCTTCAGTCACTATTTACTTAGAATCTGTCAAAATATTGTTTATTCAAAATCCGTCAATGTTTCCAGCAACACCATATTAGCAGACAAACAACAATATTTTCATGTAGATAATAATGCATTGCTCTGTACCTGTCTCTGATAAGCTCTACAATTAATGCCACATGTAGGCAGGAATGTGAAAAACTGGATTAAGATAGGAAAATGCATGGACTCCAGTATAGTGTCATCTGTACAAGCAGCTCCTACTTTCCGATTTCTCCTGTGTAACTGAACTGTTCTAATGAAAAACTGTAAACCGGTTGTAATAAATGATTAGGAAAAGAAATATGCAATTGTCATAGTCTAATCTTGAGGATATTAATGCCTATAAAGAGGTTGAATGTCTATAAGAGGCAAAAAAAAAAAAAAAAAAAAAGAAAACTCCATGGAAACAAAGTACATGAATGGTAAAGAGATAATAGAGGTAAAGGTCATCCAGGTTGAAAACAAAGGGCACAGAACTCTGAGTGGGATGTAAAGCTGAATGATGGCTTATAGAAGTCCAGAAAATAATTAAAAGATTGGAAGACTACATGAACGGCACTGCTAAAACAATCAGCAAAGTCACTGAGGTGATCAGCGAGAAGACAGACTTAATATAGCATTTGATAAATGAAAGTGAATTACTTAAAGACAAGATGGATGCTACAGATGTTAAAAATTGAACTCCTGGAAGCAACAGTTACAGATACAGAAGACTGGTCCAGGAGAAAGAACCTTAGAATTCAGTGCCTACTTGAATCAGTCGAAGGGGGAGACTGTGTTTCTTTAAAAAATGACTGACTGAACTGACAAAGATTCTAGAAGCAGCAGTTGAGATTGAACATACCTTGTGTACTGCCTGGAATCCAGCCAGGCAATGGGATACCATTCCTGGATCAATACTGCTTCAATCTGCATCATATAAAGTAGTAAATGGAAAGATTATCTCTCAGCTCTAGAACCCTGTGCTTCACCTCAAATATGGAGACAACAGAACATATGTGGAGCAGGACTATTTGGCTGTAAACCAGGGTAAGAGGTTGGGTTTTATCCCATGGCAAAAAGCATGTAAACTGAAAGCTGTCTGTTCTAACACTATATGTCCAGCTACAATTATATGTTTTTCTACCCAGTCAAGTGAGCTCTTTTGTATCCCTGCAAGAAGCATCATGACATTTGGATATGTTAGCTTCATGCACTCCAAATAACTGCAAACCAGAACAAGCTCCAGAGATCCTAAAGGACAAACAGCAGGTACATCTGCTAGATGAATCCCATATGATCTACTTTCCCTTATTTATAAAATTCAAAGCTGTGAAAAAGGGTGCTAACTTTTCAGGTGCTGCAGCATGATAGATTACACATTACCAGCCAAATTGAGGTGTGATGTGTTATTACCTTTTAGAGAATGGGCTTATGTACATCACCACCCTGATTGGAGTCAAGCGTTCTCCAACAGGATATTAATGTACAAGTAATGCCCACTGAAAAACGTGTCTGCCGCTTCATGGCAGCATATCAAGCTGCCGTGGGGCTCAGACTGAGAAAATGCAATGGCCGCCATTATTTTATGCTCAGTTAGCAGCACTTCTGCTGTTTAGTGAATGTAAAATATATTTAAAAAAAGAAAAACAAAAGAAAAGAGAAACAGAAGTGTGCTTGTATTTATGTCTGTGTATGTGAGTGAATACAAGAACGAGCAAGCTGTTATTTTACACTCGCTAAACAGCTCTTTTGCTGTTTAGGGAGTGTAAAATATAAATATAAAAGAAAAAAGTGTGTATATGTGTATGTTTGTTTCTGTCTGTATGTGTATGTGAATGCATGCATGAAAAGCGAGGTGTGCATGAGCGAGAGTGTGACGTGTGAAAGCAATCCAACACTTGCAGCAGCATTGAAGAGGTTTACGTGTACGTACATCTCTTCTCTTAGACAAAGGAATAACACCGAAAATAAAGGGGAGCAAAGGTCCAAAATAGGAGCATATTCCTATTTCAAAAAAATCACAAAGTGGCTGCAATAGGGCTTTTGTTAGCATGCATTTTCTGAAGGGCAAGGGTGTATGTTGTGGGGTGTCTCTGTGACAGAGGGAGAGACAGTAAGATGATGGACCACTGGCAACAGCAGATAAGATGATTGCAGTACCGCTCCATCTTTTAGCTCAAGAAATGCAGATAAAGCTTGAAATAAAGGGGAAGAAAGGCTCCAAAATAGGAACAGATTTCAAATAAAAAAAATATAAAGTTAAATAAAAGGACTTGTGTTAACATTAATTTTTTGAGGGGAAATAAAATCTGAAACTCAAAATGTCATTATTTAGTGACTTCAATCCCCAAATGACTGGCAAGAAATCATTTTAGCAGTAAGGGACCAAAAAATAAAGCAAATGATATATTCTGGATCTAAAATGTTTCTTTTAACAGCATTTACATATACTACAGTAACTTAGAAACATTAGGGGGAGGAACTATTTTACATCCAAAATATATAAAAAAATAATATAGTAATAAAGGAAATATAATTAAGTAAGTAAAATGCAACAGTTTTACACAAAGCCCATTCTCTAAGTGCAATAATGCCCTCCAGAGTGTGTGTTAATGTGTAATCAATGCCCTTCCAGGGTGAAGGATGGCTTTTAGAAGTTGGGCCTCACAACACCCCTGGGCAGGCATTAATTACACATTACCACACACCCTGGAGGGCATTATTGCTTCATAACAATTTGTCATGACTCACACTGTGACTCATATTCAGGTGCTGGAGACAATTGTGGCTATAAGTATATTCAAATGTGGGACAATTTTTTCAGAGGACTGACCTAGGTAACAATAAATTTCCTTACTGAAAAGCCACTGATGAGCAATAGAATTACTACATCAGGAAAGCTTTTAAACAAGCATCAATGATATTAGTAAAAGGGCAAACACTGGGATGTGATTATCCTTTGTCATTCACATTTCATTATTTTTGATTGTTTTGTTTGAAACTTATTTAGAATGTTCATTTGTTCTTATTGTACTGCATGTTTAAGTATGAATGGTAAGGATGTGGTAGTGATAGACTTGTCCGGCCGCAGCAATTAAAACACAGGGCGAGAACATAAAGGAAATTATCACAACAGTATGCTAAAAAGGGGATGTGAAGATTAGTTGGCCTTTTAATTTTACTGGAGTTTAATACAGTGAGGGAATAATGTAGATCTCCTTTTCAAAACTCACCCTGGTAGACAAAATAGTGACTTCCACTAAATTACAATGCTCTGATAAACTCAGTTTATAACCATTGAATGGACAATAGAAACTATTTCCCTAGAAATACCCCTGTAATAGTAATGGACAGAGACAGCTCCTAAATGTCTAAATGTTTTATCCCATGCATGGTTCTCTTCAAATTATCTCTGATACCATCCCAGTTATTCTCACTAGCAGTAATATATAATTATCGACCATGGGATGGGTTAGGCCAATCTAACACCAAATGGGATAATTTAATTCAAGCACCAAAAGGGAAACTGACTTGGCTTAAAATGGTCCATAAGGGCAGTTACCCTAGCTCTTATATGTTTTCCTTGCACACTGCTGTCTGGGACAGCAGGGAGATAGCACACTATCACTGGTTTAGTCTAATGACAGAAACAATACCATTGTAAGATTTGCAATCTTCTGTCTTTGTTTTTTGCCTTAGTTGCATCAGAATCGTGTCTTGTTTCCTTGCTTACTGCTCTTATGATAGGTTTTTGACTGTTGGATGCCTGCTCAATTCAATGGTAATTCTTAGTGACTACGCTGCCATAGGAAGTCTTACACTGTACGTTTTTAGAAATTGCAATATTTTTCCTATTTCCAGGTTTAGTTGCCTATATTTCTTGTTTTGCTGCGTACTGCTTTTGAGTTTGATTTTTTTTTGTCTGTTAGAGGCCTGTTTAAGTCACTGGAAATACTTAGCAACTACATTGTCTTAGCCCATGTATGCTGTCCGTTTTTTTTGGAAACCACAATATCATTCCTCTTCTCTAGGTTTAGCTGTTAGTATTTTGTACTCTCTGCAATCAATGTGTTCTTTGCTACCCCTGTATGAGTCTGGCCTGCGGCTGTCTGTGTATATGTATGGCTGTTGAAAATGCCGTACTGGTGCCCTGTTCCATGTGTTTGCCTGTGTTCTTGGTATTCATTTTTTTGCCCTATTTATGGTATTTTACTGCTGATGGTGTTGCCATATTATCCTGCTCTAGCTAGCGACCACCAGAACTAGTATTTTTAGCCTTCCTTTCTTCTTTTTTTCTCAGTATTTTCTAGCATTTGTGTTTGTCTGTGCTCTTGATATTCGTTTATCCCCTAGCTACAATATTTTACTGCTGCTGGTATTGTCTTATTTTCCTGTCACAGCTAGTGACCACTAGAGCTAGTATTTTAGTCGTATCCTAGCTAGTGACTACCAGAACTAGTATTTCAGCATTTTTACCCCCTATTTTCTAGCATTGGTGTTGCCTTTCCATTCCTCTCATTGTTGTACTAGGAAGCCAGGATACTGTTTTTGCATTATCCCTGCTTTTGCCTATTTGACTCCTAGTACTAACATTGGGCTTGTAGGACCTGATTTTTGCCCTAAATGTACCTTCATTATGCATTTGATCTGACTGTTATACTTGGCCTGGTGCCAGCCTGTGACCAGCTCTGTTTAATTACCGTTGGTCTGTTGAAGATCTGATTGCTATTTTGCTGATTTAACCTCTTGCTCTAGCATAAAACAACTGCTGCATTTGTACTGAATAAGTGACCAACTCTGTTCAGTTACTGTGGTCCATTGAAGTCTGCCTAGTATTTGTTGACTTAACCTGCTGCTTTAGCTTAAAATTATTTTTGCATCTATACTAAACAACCTGCACTGTTTTTTTTCTGCACAACTATTGTGATTTATTGAACTGAGTATTGCATTGTTTTTTCCCTGTCATACACCCAAAACACCATTTCTTCCATATCACTCTGATCATACTCTACACACCCTTTTCACCCTCTAACTCAAACCTGCACTCCCTCCCCCTCACTCAAACCACCCAGAGGACCCCTCTTACTCTTCAATGTCTCTTCCTTTCACAAAATTTTACCTCTCACCTACACTAAACTTCACAAAACATTTCAATAACCTTACCATCCCTGCCTATTACTGTATAATCTTTCTCCTTTACAAGAATTACTCCCCCCATCACCTTCATCTCTCTTTTGTCTTTTTTTTTTTAGGCTACAAACATACTCCTTCAGCTACCAAACCTACTGACCCACCTTGCCTGGGAATTCCTGCAGTTCATGTCCCTCTGTGGGAGTTATTCCCTTCAAACTTGTGAATATTTAACCATGTCCTGCTCAATCTGTATAAAGCCTTAGCTGCTACTTGTACTGTATGGTTGCTCCTGTGGTGGCTACCCAGTTGTACATCCACAGACTGCTCCCTGTTGTTTTCCCCTATCTTTTCCCTTCCTGCCCTCCTCTAACTATGTTTTGCTCTCTGGCAAGCACTCTTATTTGCTCTGGGATATTCTCTACCTCTCTTTCCAATCCTTTCCTGGCTATCTCCAGTTACTATATTTCTTTAACCTTGCTTCCAGTTACTATATTTCTTTACCCTTGCTTCCAATTTCTACTGACCTAACTTCAGCCTATCTGTCTCGAGTGCTTTTACTGACCTCCCCACCCCTCCTGCTCACATTCCTGACAAATCTACCTGCAGCTCTGATTGTTTTCTGAGGTGTTTTCTTCATGGGTATAGCCCCGCTCCATTCGCTCCCCTACCATACCCCCATTCCCAGCCACCCCTAAATCAATTACATTTATACCTACATAAACCACAACTCTTACTTTCCAATCTGACCTCACTTCCTTTCCCTTTAGCCCAACCCACTCCACTCCCTTTCCAATACATATCTTTTCCCCTCACATTTCTGTATCCACCCATACACCACAACCATATAATCACATAGCCATGTCATCACTATGCATCTCCTCCACTTCTCTCTATATCACCTTACACTCTCTCTAAACATACTTATAAATTTAACATCTCTTAAAAAAACTTATCTATCCCCTAAGACCTCAACAGTCACTGATATACACTCCCCTACACTAACCTCTTATTCTGACATATGCTCTAGCATTTTCCAAACCAACCCACTCTTATTCTCAAAACCCAAATTCTTCACTTATGATCACCCCACTCCCTTCCCATTAGCAAACAGGAACCAGTCTAATGTGGTGACATGCAAACGATCTGTAGTTATACCCCCTATCTCTAAACTCTTTCTCTCTCTATTTGGAAATATTCACCCTAACCTCGGACCCAGTTCTACCACCCTGAACCCCACCTATTCCCACAGATCACTAAACTTTATCACTATCAGCCTTCATAGTATCATGAGCAAAATTCCTGAATTCCATGCTTGGATATCCCAAACTAAACCAGATATACTTGCCACTACCAAAACCTGGCTAAAACCATATATCAAGGACTCTGAATTCCTTCCTCCAGCGAACTCATGCCTTAGAGCAGACAGACACTGCAAAAAAGGAGGAGGCATTGCCCTGCTTTTTCCACACAGCCTCTCCATTATTCCCTACTCTTCCTTTATTCCTCAATTCTCAAATGCTGACATACTAATCACCTTTCTAAAACTTAACGATTGCAAAAGCATATGCATAACAACAATATACCTAGCCCCAGGAAACAATACTCCCCTTCTTGAAGAAATATTAGCTTGGATCTTCACAAAAATTAACAATGAAACAATCATACTTGGTGACGTAAATATAAACTGGGCTCAATCATCCAGATAGCTCAATACCCCCTTGTATCAACCTCTAAAACTTTACCCAACTAATCACAGATATAACCAGACCAGCAAAAAACAATATTGGCAGCTCAGTCATAGACTGGATCCTTGTTTCTGATCCCAACAAGCTCTCTGAAACAGGCACCCTTCCCTGCAATACCAGTGACCATCAGCCAGCCTACGCCATATGTAAAACTTCCCAACTACACAACCAACATCACTACATATTACAGAGGACCCTTACTAATTTTAACCAAAATACCTTTAATGACCAGCTAAAATCTATTGACTTGAATATCCTAAAAACCTTTCCACTAGATGAAGCAGTTGAATTTTTTAATTCAACCTTCCTAGAAGTTCTAAATTACCATGGTCCTCTCCGTCACAAAAGAGTAAAATCAAACCATACCATCTGGTTGTCTAAAAGTACGAAGAAGGCCATGGTCACTAGAGACAAAGCCTGGAAAAAATGGCAGAGAACTACACATCTCACTGATCTCCAACAGTATAGACAGCTTTGTAATAAAGTAAAATGTCTAGCCATCAATGACAAAAAAAAATCATTACATTAAGCTACAGCAGAATTTTAAGCAAAATCCAAGACAATTCTGGAGCTCAATCTCCACATTATTAAATCCGGGTACAAAAAAGCAATCCTGAAAAAACACCTTTAGAAATCACCTCTATCTTCAGCTCTTCCTTCGTAGAAACCATAGCCAAACTAGCTGCCTCCTTCCCACAACCACTATCTCATACTTATCACTCCCGCACCCATGATCACACAGCAAACCCTCCCACTACCATACTTTTTCTCTCTCCAATCCCTGCCTCTACTATCACCAAACTCCTGCTTAAATTAAAACCAGGTAGCAATGCTCCTGACAACCTACCCCCAGAATCCCTTAAATTGTCAGCTACGGTCATATCCTACACCATCACTATACTATTAAATAGGTCAATTCAGGAATCACATATACGCACCATCGGGAAGAAAGCATACATTCTTCCCCTACATAAAGGTGGTAATAGATCAGATGCCTCTAACTTCCGTCCCATCACTATATCATCCCCCATTTCCAAAACCTTAGAAAAATGCATACACTCCCAGCTCCATCTATACATTCTGAATAATAATCTTCTAACTCCCTGTCAACATGGTTTCCGCCCCACTCATAGTACTAACAGTGCTCTCCTATCATTCACAAATACTGTTAATGAAGCTCGTAATGAAGGAAAACTTTCCTCCCTCTTCCTTGATCTATCTAAGGCATTCAACACCATCTCTCACTCCATTCTCCTCTCCAAACTTTCCAATCTGGGCATGTCTGCACCAACTCGGTTTTCCAATTATCTGTCCAAAAGAAAACAATCCACTAGATGGCTTAACTCCACCTCACCATTCCTGGAAACTCCCACTGGAGTCCCTCAAGGATCTTTATTAGGCCCTCTGCTTTTCAGTATTTTCATCAATGACTTTCACTCTTGTGTTCCCAACAACTCTGTTATTCCATACGCAGATGATTCAACAATAATTTGCACCTCCAAGATCATACCTGAACTACTTACACACACACGGCAAGCATTCTCCTCCATTGAAAACTGTATGACCAACAACCATCTTGCACTCAATCCAAACCAAACTAAACGTATTCTCTTCACACCTAAGTAAACCACCATTATAAACAAATCAGACTTTAAAATCCACTCTCTAAACTAAACCATGTTAGAAGTTGTGTCACATACTGAACTGTTAGGTGACGCCATTGACGTAAGTCTAACCTTTGACCAGCACATCCATAATAACATTAAAAAAAAAACATCAAAAGCTAGGAAACCTCTATAGACATAAACACTTCCTTACCCCCACTACCAAACAAACCTTGGCCTCTACCTTCCTATTACCATCCCTACTATATGGTGCCCACATTTCTCACCAACATTCTCACATCCCTAAAATCCAAAATGGAAACCTGTTATAACAAAATCACCAGATTTGTAACTAGTGCCACCTACTCCTCCCACCAATGTTCCTCACTTCATTCACTCAAGTGGCTTGAACTACCACAATACCTTGTTCACCAACAACTCACTATTGCTCACAAAATTATCTACAACCCTCTCGACTGTCCAGCCCTTTCCTTCTTTCTAACTCAGTACCACCCAAACAGACCCCTTAGGTAAACAAATGAAACCCTGCTACTTGTCCAAAAACCCACACTCCCTGCTGGCCAAGCACTCTACTCTTTCTCCAGCGCTAAGCTTTGGAACTCACTCCCATCATCACTTAGAGCCACTAGCAATGCTAGATCCTTCAAAGACACCCTTCATCTTCATCTATCTGCCCACTGGCAATGCTCCTGCTCCACTCCCCATATAACCTGACACCTATCTGTTCCTCTCTCACTCATACACTTATCCATCTTTCATACCATCAACACACTTTCTTCTATCTCTTATAACTTATGCCTCATCCACTGTATTCTATAGTTTGTCATCAGTATTTTACTGTACACCACACTCTATAATGTACATAGTCATCTCTCTCTTCTTCTGTATTTGTGTTTTATGTAATGTTATTATATCGTTACAGCTATTAAACAACTTCATTGCACATGTAAACATTTTTGCCTTGCTGTAACTAATAGTTTTGCTTTACTCAAAATTTTAATTTAAACTGTATGTAGTACTCATGTCAATTTACTGTATGTCAGTATACTGTATATTGTTCTTATGTCTACTTGGAGCTTTTCCCCCCAGGCTTCCACTGAAAATGGGCTAATTGTGGCCCAGTGGACACTCCTGGCAAACAAATGTAAAATAAATAAATAAATAGTGGTAAGGGAAGATGGACCACTGACACTGTGTCATGGATTAGATCATTACACTGCCAATGAGGGAAAGGTAACATTATGGGCAGGATTCACGAAGGCTTGCACGGAGTGTAAGAGATGTGCAACACTCCATGCAAGCCTCGCGATCCAGGAACAGCCCTAAACTCCGCAGAGACCAGCTAAAACGCCTCTTACACGGACTGGCGTGGATAAAACACCTCACTCTGCAGCTGAAAGGTATGCAAATGAGGTATATTAGCGATCCAAGCAGAAACCTGTCCGTAAGAGACGTTAGTTGCAGAAATGTACTCAGTTGACAACTGAGTACGTTTCTGCAATTCCACAATGGAGCCATGTCAGCTCCAAAAAGGGTGCATATGACTAGTAGCATGCCAATGGCCAAATATGTGGCCATTGGCAAGATAACCCGATGCAAAATTATTAAAAATATAAACCCAGCGCAGCCCCGCACAACTGGGCTGCGCTGTATAAAACATAAAAATGAAGGTTATAAACCCACAAATGTGGGTTTTATGCAATACATGGAATGACAATGCAGGGACCAGCAGACCAAAAACAACATGGCCACCGTGTAGTGGTTGCTAAGGGGGGAAGCTGAGTCTAAGACATGTAACTAAGCATTAGTAGGCAATCTCATGTAAATGAGGGTTAGGATACTGAATCTCACAGTCACATAGAAAATGAGCACAGTCTGAGTAGTGTAAGAGATACATAAGGGGGAGGAATAGAGTAGGAGATAGGTGACATCACAGGGGGGAATGGTAGAAAGAAATGCAGTTCATTGGAGGTCAGTGTAACATGACAGATGACAGACACAGATCATGGAAAGAGGTGTGCCACTAGATAAGTCATGGAAAGTCAAGAAATGGAAGGTACCCTGTTACTTACACCAAAGTTTCTTGCTGGGCGTACAAGACGCAGCGCACTATGAAGCGCGAGTAGGGCAGTGTGCGTGTAAGGCAGACTGAGCATGTGGGAGCGTGTTGGGAGATGTTTAACACTGTTTGCGTGGGTGTGCGTGTGTTTTAACATGAATAAGCAGATTCTGAACCGTGTAAGCATGTGTGCGCACGTGTAAGCCACTGTGAGCGTGTTTCTGCTGGTATGCATGCTGCTCCCCCCTGAGGAAACAGAGAGGAAAAAGGAAGCAACAGAATTAAGGCTCCCCTGGGAGGAAAGTAGCCAGAGAAGCAAACAGAGTGCAATGCACCCTCCATGGCAAAAGGGCCCTCCCCCGGATCCAGGAAAAAAAAGGCCCCCCTTTAAATTTTCCAAAAAGAAGGACCAGTTTTTAAACCCGGGCCTTCCTTAAACCACGGAACCTTGGGCCGGTTGATAAATAAAAATCCCCCCCCTCCAAAATTTTTTTTTTTTTTTTTTTTTTTTTCTTTTTTTTTTTTTTTTTTTTTTTTTTTTTTTTTTTTTTTTTTTTTTTTTTTGGTGGGGGGGGGGGGGGGGGGGGGGGGGGGGGGGGGGTGGGGGGGGGGGGGGGGGGGGGGGGGGGGGGGGGGGGGGGGGGGGGGGGGGGGGGGGGGTTTAAAAGGAAAAAAGGAAAAAGGAAAGCAAAAATTAAAAGGAAGTTTTAGCGGGAAATGTACTCGGGTTGAAAACTTGGGGGTTACCGGCAAATTCCCAAAAGGAGCCTTAAAAACCCCAAAAAAAGGGTGCAATGCTAAAGGAGCATCCCAAGGCCAAAAGTCCCAATTAAGAAAGTGAAAAATTTAAAAAAAAAAAACCAGGCGGGAAATTTGGGGCTGCCTGTTCAAAAAATAAAGGAAAAAACCCACTTGGGGGCTAAAATTGGTGACAATGCAGGGGCCAGAAAACCCCAAAAAACATGGGAGGGGAGGGTTGAAAGGGGGAAGGGCCCCAAAAGGGGACATGAACTAAGTTTAGTGGGAACTTTTAAAGGGGGTTGGAAGAACTCCGAAAAGAAAATTTGGGTTGAGTGTGAAGGAGTACAAAGGGGAAAAAGAGGGAAATAGGGAAAAAAGGGGGAAGGGTTTTGGAAAAAAATCAGCAACAGGAAACCTTCCAGAGACCAAACTGGAAAGAGGGGAAAATAACAAAAAATAAAGTAAGGGTCCCTGCCCCAAAAAGTTTTTTTGGGCCATGAAAGCCATGTCGGGGGGACATTTTAAAACCCCAAGGGCCCGGGGAGGTTTGGGGGAAGAAATTTTTCGTTCTTTTAACAAAAAAGCTTTTTAACCCTGAAGGAGTGGGTCCCAATTGGACTGCTGCTGGATCGCCCCCGGGAAAACGGGGGGGGCCCAAAAAATTAAAAGGGCAAGGGTTCCCTCCTAACTCCCAGGTAAAAAATTAAAACCCCGGGGAAATTAAAAGAATTTTTGGCCCCCCCGGGGATTAAAACTTAAAAACATTGGGTTTTTTGGCACTGAAGAAAATTTCCCAATGGGGAAAACAAATTCCCAAGGAAATTTTGGGGTCCCAAGGTTTTAAAAGGGAACTGGGCCGTGGGGGGGTGACAATCAAAAAGGGCCAAAAACCCAACAGGAAGATAAAGAGGACACCCCCAAAAACCCCAAAGGGGTTAATGAGCGGGGGTTTTTTGGGCGTTTAAAGTGGCCGGGCCCCGGGACAAATTGGGGGACCCTTGCGGGACACACCAAACCAAAAAGGGAACCCAAAGGGGCCAAGGTATGTGTTGGGCCTAAAATTTTAAAAAACGGGCCTTCCAGGCCCAAAGGCATAGGGGGAAACGGGCCCCCCCATTGCCCGGGCCATCCAGGCAGACTGTCGGGGAAGGAAAACCCCTCCCCCGGGGGTAGGCCCAGAAAGGCTCCCAAAAATGCCCCTGGGTTGGGGGGCAAAGAGGCAACGCAAAAAGCCCCAACCGGGGGCCCGGGTGGGGCCCTAATTTAACCCCTTCCCTCCTAAAATAATCATGGGATCCCCCTAAAATGAAGGGGCCGGGCTCCCAAACATTACAGGGAAGTGTAAAGCTTTTCCAAGGGGCACCCCAGGCCCCACCTGGGGGGGAAAATCCCAGGTTTTAAAGAAGGGAACCCGGGGCCCTGAGGACCCCATAAAACCACCCCACCAACAGGAACCCAAAATGAGGAAGACAAAAAATAAGGGTAATAAGCGTTTTTTGGGGGCCAAGTTTTTTCCCGGCGGGGAAACTTTGGGGACCCTTGCAGAACCCCCAAACCTGCCCAAAGGGTTTGGCTTGCCCCAAAATATGCCTTCCCCAAAAAAAACTGCAGCAGGCCCAAGGGGGGCCAAAAGCCCCCAAATTTGCCAAGGAAACGGGAAAGAGGTGTGGAGGGGAAAACCGGCCCCCAGTAGGAGAAGGGGGGTCCCATTTCCCGGGTTGGAAAGGGCAAGGTCACATACACCCTAAACCCGGGAATATCCCCTTCTGACCCTAAAAATAACAAGCCAAAAAAATGCCCTCCCAAAAATGTAAAAGGGAAAAAATTTTGGACCCAACAAAAAGGCAGGTTAGCCCATGGGCAAATCCAAATGGTTAAAATGTCCCAGTATATAGCCCCTGAGACCCTGCCTAAACCAAAACCCTCACCCCCATGGGAAAAATGAATATATAAACCCCCCCAAAACCAAAAATTTTGCTTAAAAAAACCCCCAAAGGTTTCACGGGGAAAGCTTTAATACTAGCCCCAAACCGTGGGGGGTTTCCCAAATCCATAAACCCAAAAAATCCCCAAAGGCGGGGGTAAACCCAAAAGGGGGGTAAGCTCCCCTGGATTTTTAAAAACAGCAAATGTGTCGGAAAAGGCAAAGAGGGAGAAGTGTCCCCCTCCGGGTAAAAAAACCTGGGTAATCACACGGATAACACTCCGGACCCCACCCCCTGGCCAAAAAACCCAAAAAAGTAAAAAATGTGTAAAGCAAGGTTAACCCCCCCATTTTGGGTCCACAAAAGGCCCGGGTTCCCAAGGGGCAAAAAAAGGGGAAAACCCCCCAGAAATGTTTCGGGCATTCCTAAACCCAGGAATCCCCGGGGTAGGGGAATACAAATAAAAACCCCCAAACCACAAATTTTGCCAAATACCCGGGCATCCGGGGAGTTTTAACTACCCAACCAAAACCAGAAGGAAAAAGGGGAACCAAAAACCAAAAATGGGGAAAAAACCCATAAAAGGGGTAACATCCCAGTGAAAATCAAAACATTGTCCACAAATAAATTCCCCATTTAAGCCAGACCAAGAGAACCCCGGGAAATAACAATTGACCCCAGTCCCGGCCAGAAACCACAAAAAAATTTTAAAAATATTTTGATAAAACCATTTTAATCCAAACCCGGGTTTGAGTTCCCCCAAAAACCATTTTAACGGTTCCAAAACAGCCGGGAAAGGGAGAAGGAACCAAAAATAAAAACCACAAACCCCGGGGCCCACATAGCCTTACCAAACCCGGGGTAAACCCAAAAAAAAACATAAAAAGGGGAAAAAATTCCCGGACCAAAATTCAAAACAACCACACCAACCAAAGCCCCAAAAAAGAAAATCAACCAAGGGGCAAAAAACCCCCCAAACAAGAAAACCAAACCCCCCAATAAAAAAAAATTTGGTGTCCCAAACCAGTAAAAACCAAAAGGGAGAAACCCAACTGCCTATCAGGGGAAAGGGTTTCCCAATACAACAAACCCGTCCCACTCCACCAAACTGAAACCAAAAATAAAAAGCTTTCCGGAGGTTTTAAACAAAAACCCACAAACAAAGTAAAAGGTCACCCCAAACCCCCCAAAATAGAATGAAACCAATGTAAAAAGCTGGTGTGAAAATTACCCAAAAGGAAAAAACCTCCCGGGTAACATTGAAAAGGGCGGGATGGCCCCTGGTATTACCCCAAAAAGGGGGGAAAGGAACGGGCCTGTGGCCCCAAAAAAACCCTAACCAAGTACCCCAAGGTCCCCCAAAAAACAAAAATTGGCCTAAATTTTTCCAGCGGGGGAATTCCCAGTGCCCCCGGCCCAAAAAAAGGGCAATGGGGGTCCCTTGAGATGCCCCGGGCCATGACAAGCCATGCTGCTGTTCCAGGGATGGCTTGCACCTGTTACCCTGTGCGTCTGGATACTGGATAAGGCCTTTGCCTCCATAGAGCCATATGGCAAGGCCAAAAGACCTACCACCCTAGAAAACATAGTGGTAGGAAACATAAGGGTAATGCTGACCAATGCCAGATGTGTAAATGAAATGCAATATGCATGCCGTTGCTGACTTCCAATGAAGGTGCAGACATGTTGTGAATGCTGACCAATGCCAGATGTGCTGCAAGCCTCCCATTATGGAGAACATCGATGTCTGTGCAGTGACAGAAGCCTGCTGCCTAGTGATACACACCAGCACTACTAGGTTATACCATATCATGTGTTATGGCCCCAACACCTGCACCAAAACATCAAAGGAGTATCCATATGCAGCACAGAAACACATATGGCCAGGTAACTGACAATGCACAAAGCAGCGGAGACCACCCATGTGCACCTAACTGTAGTTAAAACTGCTGTACAGTCTGTAGCATGCAACAGACCACACTCTCACACAAGAACTCCACCCAGACATCCTGAAGACACTGGACAGTATGAATGTCCCACCAAATACCAGACAAGGACAAATTACCACATAGGTGTCAAACCATTATGTATGCAAGGAGTAATCAGGGACCTAGGGACACAAGGTCGACAGTAATCTGTCATGTGACACTCACAATGCCAATGTGGCTAGGAAGATTGTCGATATTGGACACCGTATAATGAAAGGATTCACATCTACATCAACAGAGGTCACTGTGCCCCTGTACTGTTCCCTTATCAGACCCATAATCTAGTACAATGACTCATATGGGATGTACGTGACACCTGCAGCGGTTCGGAAGACCTCATAGTTACCCCACCAACAGGATAAAGGGTGTGAAATATATGTCATATGCTGCCTGTAGACACCCCAGCTGAATGCAGTCACAGACTGCCTACACAGAGGCATTGTATGTCTGTTGTACAAGGCCATGTCCAACACAGGAGTAATGGACATGCTCCACCACAGGAAATCAAAGCCATTGGAGCTGTGAGAGTGACAGATGTCAGCCTCAACACATAATGAAATAAGATGTGCTGGAGGGACAGATACATAACCCAGAGGCTCCCCACACCCAGAAACAGGATCCCAATCCATGTTGGCAGAGCCCCTCACTGACACCTCAACAGGAATATTGCCAAGTGGATGGATGATGATACATGTATACTGGGGGTCTTCACTGTGTCACGACCAGACAGAGGCACAGTGAAAAATCATAAATGGCCATAGAACATAGCAAGGGGTGGCGAAAGACACACACACTCTGGCTAGGCTTACTAATGGCCTAGGGTGTATAGCCTAGTATGAACCCATGAACCTATGAAGATACAAAACGTACAGGACACTAAGGATAATCACAAGGCTTACCCAACTGATGGTAGGAACCATGTTGGGCATCCACAGATATGCTCCGAATCACACAGATATTACAAACAACATACCAAACACACACACATATTGCTAACATACAACCTGTCAGGTGCAGTGCAAACACACCCCCCCAGAGTGCAAAATACCTATCCCAGCAGACTGATGGTCCCCTGACATTGCAGATGCTGAGGTAACAGCAGCAAAGGTATGTGATGGTGTCCTGTGCTGAGGCCAACATGGACTCCAAGAATAATGGAATGCCAAATCACACTACTGCCCAATGTCAGCCTTACCACAGGATATGTACCCAAAGAGCAGTGTACAACAACAGTGGTCCATCACAACAAAGGTGTTGCCTGAATGGATACTGCAAACTACCACCCCAGGATCCTGACAAGCTTGTTCTGCACAGCTATGGAAAGGATCAGTATGTACCGCAGACAGAAGGCTATTGTGGACCTACTGATACTGGACCCTACACAGTGTGGCTGTCGTAACTGCAGATCCTGCCCCTAAACATGTTTGACCCATTTGAAGCAGTCATTAAGGTCATTGATGAGGGCAATGTGGTCCACACAGCGTAGCTGGACCGTGCACATGCTTCTAGACAATACCGTACGAGTTCAGTATGGATATGTTCACCAGCTTAAATATATACCCTATGTCAGTAGAGGGGTTGCAAACCAGACCAAGGACAGAACTGACATGGTCAGACATGCCGCATCCATGTCAGACTACAAAGCAGATATGAGTGGCATCCCACAAGGCCTGGTCTTGCCCCTCCTGTATATATGTCCCCGGGGTATAGGCCAACATGGAAGGACTGTGACTGAGCATGTATGCAGAGTACAAACAGCCCACCATATCCGACCCCCAGCTGACACAAGCAACCCACAAAAGGGCCACCTACAAACAGACAACTGGAGCCATAGCCATGTCAGCAAGCTAATTGCAGAACTGTGTATAGACAACCACCGTGGATATACAGTAAGTGCCCACAAATTACCACACAGGTGTTAACCCATGGGTACCTAACATGTAATGAGACCTGGGTACACAAGGTGATAGATATCCTGCACTGGACAAACATGTGGCTGTAGTGTTACAGAAACATACTATATACCCACCCAAACATGAAGGTTGGCAGATGTAGATAAGGGGAACTCACTGTGGCTCTGCAGTCATCCTCCATCAGCGTCACAATTGACTACAATAGCCCCTGTGGGATATACCAGCAGACACCTCCATCAACTGTAAAGTCCACAACAGTACCCCACCAGGAGTAGCAAAGAGCATGAACAGATGCCATGTGTTGCCTGAGTAAACAAACTGCAGCCCACACACTGCCATACTGCCCAGCTACAGGCAAGCTGTGCCTGATGTATGAAGCCATGTCCAACCTGGAATGAATGAACATGCACCTTGGAATGGCAGTGAGCTATGCACATGAGAGACCTGAACCCCATAACATACATAGGACAAGCTGTACTCTTCAGTAAACTCCTGGTAGAGGTCAGCCAGAGAGTCACATATCGACACCCCTCAAGAGGAATCCTGATGAGTGGATGGGAGATGGTAGGCTAACCCTGGGTATCACTGTTATGTAGACAGAGGCACAGTATACTAACCATGAGATATGTAATGGCAAACTCCAGTTACAATGTGTGTCGAAGGACAAAAACACCCTGTGACCAGCATCAGAAATGGCCTAAGGAACATTGCTAGTGTTTGCCAATGTCCACCTATGTTGTGGAATACACTAGCAATGTTGGACGAGCCTGGTGTAGGTAGTCCATATCTGAACATAATGCAACATGGTCATATGTGCACAACTGGCCCCTACACAGTCTGTTGTGCTCACTATGAAGATGTCAAGCAGTCATAGGACTAAAGCCCAGGATACTGTCCACCACAGTGAAAGTACTGAACCAGTACACTATACGGTACTACAGTGTTAGGTCATTATGAAAGTATGTTGAGAACTGTCTGCAAAGTATCCCATGCAATCCCTGCAGGCACAGTATAATCCCTGGTGTGGCAGAAGCAGTTGGCCAGTTAGTACACAACATGACACCCAACACACAACCATAAACGATGAGATATTGTTGAAGTTCACACACACCCAAATATGTGGTGGACTTCAGAGTGCAACATATGGAAAGCTCACACTGGGCATGCTCACACTTTGATAAATGAGGCATATGTCAGACAACATGCCATGGAAAGGCTGAACTGGGCATGCTCACACACTTAGGCCATATCTCCATTTAGCAGTTGGCCACACATATCTGGTATTTATGTGTCAGTCCAGGAACCAACCACAACACAGCAATCTGCCCAGTGCACACAGTAAATGACTACAGAGACATAAGTGATATAGTGGATCCCCGTATGCAAACATCTTCCACAGATACACAAGTTGGTCATAGGAACAGGGAATGCTATGGCAATAAAGACCTGCAAACAGTAGAACAGCACAACAAATATTGTGCATCCGACAATTGAACATATGGGTGTAGAGGTCAATACTAGGCTTGTTGCCCTAGGGAATGACAGCTCAGCCAGGTGTATATGCTGCATCCCAGGGTAGTACTGCTACATGCCTCTGTGTAAAGATGTCAGCACCCTATGAATGTGAGGAGACCTGCCCAGTAAGTCGATAGTGGCTCTGCTGTGTCTCAAGTGTCATGAATGTGCTGTTTGAATCCATGTTGTGTGTGTGTGTGTGGGTGAGTGGGGTCTGTGTGTGTGAGATGTCCTTTGGCACTGGGAAAACACACTGCAGGATGCATTCCACTGTCAACACTGTGTGATGATGTCAGCAATAAGTACAGCAGGAGAAAGACTCCCTGTGAATAGCGCTCTGATGCTCTGGTGTCATACATAGTTAAGTAGGGGTTTGTTGTGGAGCAGTCATGTGTGGAGGGTGCAGTGTGTGCAAGACTGTATGAAAGAAGTATATGCTGGGACACTACAGGATGCATTCCTTTCTAAACATGATGATGTCAGTATAAGTGCAGCAGGACCTCCCAGTAATGCGAATGTAAGTCGTCCGTCTCAAGTGTCTAACATAGTTAGGTAGTTTGAATCCTGTACATGCCTGTGTGGGGTGTTGGATGTGTGGATGTATGGAAAATGTCCCTCAACTAGGAGACACTGGGATGCATCCCTCTGGTGTGGAACAGATGTCAGCACCCAAGTGCAGCAGGAGAAGGTGCAATGTATCCCCTAATGCATGGCTGTGTGTGTAGGGTTTTGAATCCTGTGTGTGTGTGTGGAGGTAGTGTGTCAAGACATAGAAATGTCCTGAGAACACTACAGGATGCACACACCTAAACTGATGATGTCAGCACCCTATAAGTACAGCAGGAGAAGGAAACTCCCAGTAATGTGTGTGTGTGTGTCTGGTGTTGGAGTTAGGTGTGGTTTGAATCCAATGGTGTGTGTTTGGATGAGTTGTTGTGCAATATCCCTGGTGGGAGAACACTGCATTTTATCTAAAACACAGATGATGGCACCCAGTGCAAATAGAATAAGCTGCTGTAACCAATAGCTACGTGTGTTTGCTGTTGGATATGTGTCCTAACATGCACCTCAGTGTGTGTGAGGGGTGTAATGTGAATAGTGTATCTGTGCTGAGGTGTCCTTTTGATAAGTGGTTTGGACAGGATGCATGCATTCCCTACTGATGATGTCAGCACCCTATAAGTACAGCAGGAGGGAACCCAGTAATGTGTGGCTCTGCATCCTGCTCGAGTGTCATAACATAGTTAGGTAGGGTTTGAATCCCAATGTGTGTGATGGGGGTGTGTGTGAGGAAATGTCCCTTTTGGCAACTGGGACACTACAGGATGCACATTCCCTTTCTAAACACTGATGATGTCAGCACCCTATAAGTACAGCAGGAAGAATACTCCACTAATCGTCCTGAGTGTCATAACATAGTTAGGTAGGGGTTTGAATCCTATGTGGATGGGGGTTAGTGTGTGCAAGTGAAGGATGCACATTCCCTTTCTAAACACAGATGTCCATAAAAAGCAGGATGCTCTGCACATGCATGTCTAGTGTCACATAGTTAGGTAGGGGTTTGAATCCTGCAAATGCAAGTGTGTGTGTGGAGGGGTTAGTGTGTGTGCAAGTTTGTATGAGGTGTCCTTTTGGCAACTGGAGAACACTACAGGATGCACATTCCCTTTCTAAACACAGATGATGTCAGCACCCTATAAGTACAGCAGGAGAAGGAACTCCCAGTAATCGAATAGCACTCTGCTAATGCAGTGTCATAATAGTTAGATAGTTTGAAATGTAAATGGCATGTGTGTGTGTTTGGATGTGGGGACTCTGTGTGCAATTCTGTATGAAACATGTGCTTTTTGAAATCAGGAGATCACACTACATGATGCACATTACCCTTTCCAAACAGTGATGATGTGCACCCTATACAGCTGGAGAAGAGACATCTGTGTAGAATGCCTTGCATGCGTCTCTCACCATGTATTTAGGTAGGGTTTGAAACCTGCAATGTGTGTGTGTGTTTGGATGTGGGGAGTTTGTGTGTGTGCATTTCATGATCACACTACCTGATGCATTACCCTTTCATGTGCAGCCAGAGAACTGTCCAGATAGTGCTTTGCTAATAGCTCTCTCTCACTGTCATGACTTAGTTAGGTAGGGTATGAATCCTGCAAATGGCAAGTGTGTGTGTGTGAGGGTGTGTGTAAATGTAAGTGTGAGAGAACAGATCCTTTTGGCAAATACTACAATACACCAGATGCTGCATATTCCCCAGTAAACACAGGGATGTCACCACACTATCAGCACAGCCAAACAGGGCTAGTTGGCTAGTAATGCCAATAGTGCGCTACTGTGTCTATTACCATTGTCAGAGTACAGATAGGTATGTTTGGTAACCCACAACTGGTTTGTGTCACATTATGACCTTGTGTGGGTCTTTGTGCATAACAATGCATGCCATTGCAGCAATGGCATTGCATGATATGTGTGCATACATTGTCTATGTTGGATAAATGGTGTATACATGTCTTACTGTGGGGTGGTATGTGATGTATATGGTAAAATACCTACAGCAGGGGATACACATCTGGTCTGGCCATATAGTGTACATGTAGTTGATGTACAGGTGCATGTTCCCACCTGTTGTGGTAGTGGTAACATGTCATTCCACTGCTGTGACCCTTTTGCTAGTGTGTTGTAGCTACAGTAATGCTCACGCACAATGTTTGGCTGGATGCAGTCCAGCCATATAAACAGTTCTTGAGACTGTCATATTGCCAGTGTTGTTATGGAGGATAGGTGGTGGTGTATGGGAGGGTTGTGTGTGCCAGGCTATGAACCAGATGGCAGTCACATGATTAGGCCCTGATGCTTTGTGCTGTGCCAACAACCTGGAGGTGTGTGTATCTGTGGTGCCTTGGGATGTCCATGTGTGTTACATGTGTAGGGGACAGGCATGGTATGGGGCATAACCTGTCAGTGATGGGTAACACCTGTGAGCCATGAATCAGGACTCTGGTACTGCACACATTGCAGTTCAGGACAGTGTCCTTGCATACTGCTGTGTTGTGTTACTGTTAGTGTCCTAACCTGTGGATAGCAGCCATGGGTGTGGCATGGCCATATTTATGAATGACATTGACAGGCATAATGTAGACATACAGCATATGGCATAGCATAATGAGGGTATGGTGATCAAGATTATACTGGTACAGAGATCATTCTATTCCTATCATTCCAGGTATGTGCTGGTCATTAGTGAGTCATATGTCCATGCCTTCCTGCATGTGTTCTGTGGTGGACCATAGTGCCCTGAGGCATATCACTGTGACCTTCACCAGATACAGCCTGTTGGCAGTGCAGCACCCAAGACAGGTACCTGACGTCTGTAGCAGGTGTGTTGTGTAGCCCAGGCTGAGTGTGGTGGATGTGTGCCATGTGTGGCATGTGCTCTGTGTGTGCCAGGCATGCTGTGGGCAGTATGACTGTGTTAGTCCATGTTCATGGATGTCGTGTGTCAATATATGTATTTTATGTATGTCTTTGTGCTCACAGTATGTGATGTGCAGATACATGGGTTAGGGCCGGTAGACATGTAAGATACCCAATAAGGTACATATCAGGTATTTCAGGACTAGACATGGGTGTAGTCTGTGTTAACCACATGTCATTATGGGTTGTGTGCCAGTCAGGTGACATGTGTTGCAGTGAGTGTGTTGACAGTAGTGTTTGTGTGACAGACAGGGTATGTTATTAAGACCATGGATTAGTAGATGTTGCACAGGTGTGTTATGGGTGATGGTTTGTGGGGTTTGTTGTGTGCCTGTTTGATGAGTTGCCACTGGATGTAGCCAGGGCATGACAGCTATGAATAGTGGATGAGCCATTAGGACGATGTGGTTGGCATGAGTAGTAACTGCATATGTGTACACGAAGCATGTGTTTTTGGTGTGGGTGTTGGAAGGTTTTACCATTATATTGATGGCTTTAGTAATTTGTAGTGTGCATTGTTATACATGATGACACATAGAGTGTATTAGGTGGGTCTGTTATGTTATTGTAGACAGCACTTGGTTTTATAACAGCAATGTCAGGATGTAGTATATGAGCACATGTCACTGAGAGTGGTCTGGGTGCTGACCAGTGTTCTGATGGTAATCATGTGGCTGACATGATCATATGGACAGCATATTAGTGCACAGTGTGGTGTGATTATGGTATGAACACATAGGGCCAATGGCCATGCAATTGTTGTATTAGTGTGCTGCATGCACATTTGTACTGTGCGTGCAGGTATGACATGCAATGTTCAGTATCTGCAAACAGACATGACATTATGTGTAAAGGATGACACATTAATATGCTACATGTCCAGAGTGTGCAGATGTGTAACTTGCAGTAGTTAGCAAGCAGACATGCATGACAGTACAGTACTTGCTAGTAGTGCATTGGAACGAGAGGAGTTGTATGATGTGCACTGTACATGTGGGAATGCAATCTGATGTGTCATTGTTTGTGATTTGGATTCATTGGTGCATGGTGCCATTATAGTCAGTGGGATATAGATATTTTGTGGGTTGCACTGTTGACACTTCTGTTTGTGTGCTGTGGTGATTGCACAGGAGGGATTCATGGCACACTGTGTGTGCAGTGTACAATACACTTCTCATACATCATGTATGATTATGTTATTGCAGGAGGTGGTGTGCATCATACAGGGTGAATTAGGTATGCACAGTGTGATGACCATGCATGTGTGTGTAGTGTGTGTTGGTGACAGCAGTACATGGGGCAGTGTTGGTGCAGTGTGCATGCATGTGGTAGTTGATGTGTGTGTATGCGACAGTTCTCATGGCTGCCATACAGGTTGTGGACATAGGGTGCACCTGGCAGGTCATACAGATCAGTGTGTGGGCAAGACATGGTCATGTGCCTGGCAGTGCTATGTAGTACTTGTGGGCTGGGTACTGTCATCAGAGCTGGGGTGTGTTCTATCCCTGTTGGGACTGTCCAGAGCCCTGGTGTGTGTGGTCTCCTGATCACAGATTGCATTGCTGGGGCTGCTGCACACATACCTGTTGTGTCATCTGCCAACTGCTGCTGTTGCTGGCATACTGTCACCGCATCGCCCAAGCCCTGGCTCATGGACATTTGGTTGTGGAACTGCTGTAATATGTCCCCACAACATCTGTCTATGACATTGGTGAAATTACATAGCATCCATGTACATACTGTCAGTCATGGCTGGGTATTTCAGACCCTGTCTGGTGTTTCCATAGCACTGTGCCTGCATGAACAGCAGGTTGACAGACCTCTTTGGCACGTGCCAGAGGCAGTACGTGATGTCACAGAACCCATGGGCAACTGTCTGTGGTACCATCGCGACCCTGCCCATGTTTCGTGTGCCACAGATACCACATTACCCTGGTGCACTGTATCCTGTCCATCACCTAGGGACAATGGTGACAGGATGTACTGGCAGGATGGTGCAATGATGGGGTTGACAGCTGTGGCACTCAGTTGCTAATGCGGCTGACACACCTTCCTGTACCATTACACAGATATCATCATTACCAGTACCTGTAACAGATTCAGGTTCCCTGCTGCAGGACACTGAGCAGCACAGAACCTGTGGGAGGAAGACAGGAACACACAGATGTGCAGTGATGCACTTACACACATGCACACACTGGATGCACATGCACATGGACACAGGCACACACATGCACATGGTAGGCACACATGCAGACATGCACTGTGGACACATGCACACACATGTGCACACATGCAGCATGCAACATGCACGTGCATGCACATGCATGCACATGCACATGCACGTGGACACATGCACCCAGTGCACACATGCACCGTGGACACATGCATAACACACATGCACACATGCACAGTGTACATGCACACACATGGACACATACACACATGCATACACACTGTCACACATGCACACACATGCATACTGCACAGACACAGGACACATGCACAGACACATGCACCCTGACATACACACATGCACATGATTACAGGCACACTGCACATGCACACATGCACAGGCACACCTGCACACATGCACACATGCACACTCTGAGTATACACACTGCTATTGGACTATAGGTATTGTTAAACACACTCACCAGCATGGATGGCCTGTGTGTGGAGGACCTGCAGAAATGAGGGTGTATGTTGGTGCACTGTGCTGATAGCATATGATACAGTGCAGTAGTACACCAGTTGCCTTTTCATGCTGCTGATGTGCCATATCACATGCACAATTACATACTATGTGACAGATACATACACGGTGTGACATGCATAAACTCAGTGTACAGAACAGTCAGTGTACATATGGCATATACCTGCATGCTCCATGTGGGTGCTGCTGTGTCCATCATGATGGGTGTGCTGTGTGTTGGGGCTGGAGCACACTTGGGAGTACCCCCTCCAGTCTGGGGGGGGGATGTGTACCCCACCTCCTGTAACCTGTTGCCTGTGGATATCTGCACACTGTGGACGTTCTGATTAAATCACTGCAGTGATGTCTACCTGCTCATATGTCCTATTATCATGTCATTTACCCGGACAGTCTGCACAGTGCAGTCTCCTGCTGATTCTGACTGGTGCGGGATGTCATGTGCACCAGGCTCTGGTGTATCTCTCATCTTCGCTGCAGTAGTGGGATTCACGCCATCTCCCTGGAAGAGAACACAAACAGGATATCAGCAGACTATGTCAGCAATATATGACATACTATACATGATACTCTGTAGTGATATACTACTATATATTTGCATGTGTGTGTGTCATGGTGGATACACAGGTACATGGCCAGATATCAGTGCTCAGCCAACACCTGTGCAACACATCCACACAACATAGCATGCTCGTCCTGTGCAGGTCCAATGACACAACATCACTCTGGTTGCATCCCTACTGTATGGACATCCACTAGTGTGATATGGACATGCACCTGGTATACATATCCCACCACCACCACCAGCACAGTAGACTACGTAGATTAGACAGTTATTCACTTGTTAGGACTGAATGGTATCCATGCAGCACTGGGCCAGTGGAAGCCACAACCCACACTGCTGACCCCTTTGCAAATGCACACGGACATCCCTATCACACATTTTAACCCAGACCCTATGCACAAGGTTAGGCATCCTGTCCGTGGACCCCAGACAGGCAGATGTATAACAATACTACAGGACAGAGCAGATTCACATTAGGGAAGGCATCTGTAGCACTGGTGCTACGGTCTCTCATAACAACAGCCACAGCCTACTCTGGGAGAAATGGCCACAAACACTATGGAACCACAAGGCCTTCTTCAGTTATGTTACACATATGGACCAAATGCCTCAGATATGCTCTGTGTTAATACACACCTACTTAACATTCACCAAACACACAGATGGCAACATTCTTGCAGACAGGTTCAGTGCACCATCCTTCTCCCCCACAGTTGAAATACTTATCACAGCTGATGTAACCTCCTATCATCACATGTCCAGTGAGGGCGCTCAGCAAAGCAGAACACAGCATCACTGTGACCTGGTATCCCTGGATGTGTGCTGCACTCCAAGAGGACATACAACCGCATATAACACTGATAATTTAATCTTGGCCACTACAGGATATGTACCTACTGGCATACAGCAACAGTGGTCCACACCACTGGAGGCACCTCAACCCTGGGAACTACCACATCATATGCATAACGCCTGGTCTGCTAATTATGGATACATATGCAGTGATATGGGTACCTGCAGACACTTGTTCCCAGCAGTTTGCCTTTGTGATGGGCTGATCCCCACCTGCTGACCTTTCAAACAGTCACTACAGCCATTGCTGAGGGCAACGCACAGACAACTGCCAGGATCTGCTTGGCCTAACACTGATGACATGTAATGTATAGTCATCCCCTGGTGGAACTGCGTATCCTCATGGACATACCTATAGATACAGACTATGACATTTGGAGGGTTCACCACACTGTGCCCTGCTACTTTGCATTACCTGTGACATGGGTTGAGTTACCACTGCTTCTGATTCCTGCTGCTACTGTCATCCCAGCAGAGTCACAGTGTGTGCTGCCTCTCTCAGTTTGTCTCTCTCCTCTGCTTCCAGACAGTGCAATGAATAATATTGCATGTGTGGAGTGTTAGTACAGGATGCTTTTGTAGGTATCTGCATGTCCATGTGATGGCCTCTGCACCAATTGTAGCCAGCATTTGCTAATTGCACAGCCAGTTGTGTACTGGTGCAGTTCTCACTGTGATTTCAGGTCAGTGCTATAAAGGGACATGAGATATGCTTTCAGATTGTAAGGGTGGGGACCATGCTGGTATGCTGTGGACACTGTTCTGTGAGTTAAAGGTTAGTATCTCTCCATGATTCAGGCTGTGTTGTATTCACATTTCTCATTCTCTCTCCTGTTCCCTGTAGTGTGTATATGACCTACATATATAGATATATATATATATATATATATACATATATGTGCATATACATACATTTATATATACACATTGTGACATTATTACCTACAAGCTACCAACTAGCATGGCTGTTTCTGTTCACACACTACTATTATATCCACTAGCTTTGACAGTAATTCTACATGACATGCTTTGTGTACTACACATCCTATATTCCCTTTACATTCATTCCTACTATTACATGATCTATTTATTTTAGCACAATGTTCTGTATAAGAGTCATGGCTTAGTGGTAGGTCATACAGACTACTGTTTCAAGGTCCTGGGTTGGACTGACAGTGGATTTTATTTTGCTTTTGAACTGAGTGGGACCTGTCAATCAGAGTGACTAAGGCACTTTTAAGCAGTTGTAACCAG
The DNA here is from genome assembly GCF_019279795.1 of Protopterus annectens. Classification (NCBI taxonomy): domain Eukaryota; kingdom Metazoa; phylum Chordata; order Ceratodontiformes; family Protopteridae; genus Protopterus; species Protopterus annectens. Next base: position 1,937,454,163 of record NC_056729.1, on the reverse strand, counting down.
TTAGCTGGTTTGGAGCTCACGCATGCGCACTGGCGTTTTGCTCTGCACACACCCGCCACACTGCTTAACAGTGCTTACTCAGCACACCCGCTATTTTCTTTGAAAGAAATGAAAATGGGGAGACAGGAAAGTGGTGAAAAGGGTCACAAAGAGGGTAAGACAGTAGGAAACAAGCTTGATTTGCAGGAGGAGGATGTAGGTAAGGCCCATAGCTGCCCATTTCTTCATCAGCAACAGCTGTGCATATGTATGTAATTTGGTGTGACATTTGAAACCTTCCACCCTGAGAGAGGTGTCAGGACAACAATAATACTTGTTGTACAATAATTGATAGTTTCCATGTCCAGCAGACATGTGTGCGGAATGGGCAGCTATGTATGGGGCGTAATTTTTTGGGTACAGAGTGCCCTTTTTTTTCAGGTGAGAGTGGTATGTCAGGTGAAGGAAGTCGGTATAGCTGGGGAGGTAGGTTGGGTAGGTCAACAGACAAGACAAACAAGAGGCCCAGGGGCGGTGTATGACATGTGGGGGTTACACAATTGGGGGCTGTTTGGATATCCAGAGCCCATGAGCCCACAGATGGCAACAGTGGAACTGATATCCCCACCCATGGGCAGTTGCCACTGTTCCTTCACTGCCCAGGATGGGGCTGTGCTGGGGCTGTGTAGGCCAACAGGCATGCCCGTAAGTTGTGCCACCTGTGCCTCGCGAGGGGCCCAGAACAGAGTCCGATCTCCCTGCACCACAGTCCGGACTACGGAGGGAGTGGTGGTTCTCCTCCCACACTTGCAGAGGCCCATCCCCTGCAGTGCTTCCACCAGGTGGCACAGGGCCACGGAGGAGGGTCCAGACTGGGCACTAGTGCCAGGTGCACTCGCCAGCTGAGGTGGGAGAGGTGGGTCGCTGGAACCCGCCTTCCCTGTCATTTTGCATTATGTCATGACAGTTTGGGTTAGTGACATATACCATTCACAATTAGTTGTAACAGCATGCATTAGTATTCCCATTAACCAAACACCCAGATATTCACACCATTGAACAGCGAGCATAACACATGCATAATTTGAACAGCAATACACAGTCCAACAACATGCAGGGTTGATTGATGGCAACAGGCCATCAGGTTTGGATGTATGAACAGGGCAGATGCATCAACGGACATGCAAATATATATGACCCAACAGGACAAATGTCCAGGGGTGTTAATTGTGATTGCACATACCTTTTTCTGGAATGGGTTATATGTGGTTATAGGGTGGGGTGAAGAAAATAATATTAACACCTTCGAATACCAATACATATGCTGTACATTTCTTATAGCTGCACATATACTACTGTTCTAACTACAGTTTCCTATATGATAACTACTTCAACTTGGTGATAGGACTGTTACTGCTACATCAATATACATTTTATTGTTCTTCATACACATTCATATCTAGCTTTGTTCAGCTACATCATCCTGCTACATTTGCTTAATGTAGCTATAGACAACTGTGGATGTTTGGTATATCAGACAATCATACTATCTGCATATTGCAGACTGAGAGCAACATATCCAGATTTTGGGATACACATTCCAGCTGCAGCAACACTTTGAACAGCTACATGCATTTCATTCTGTACTGACTGCAGTATACTTTATTCAGGGGTTATTACTACTTTATTGCTGGATTCATGACACTCTCTCTCTCACTTGTTTTCATTTTACTATTCAGGATGGTACTTAAGCTTTATTGACATGTTTTACCTAGTTATTACAATCCTTTCCAGCAGTCTCACTTCTGTCATGTTTCAGTATTTCAACAGGGATATATTTCACACATGTGATTTCATCATCTTCTGCAGCTATACTTTTCAGCCTGCTGCAGGTTGTGTACTATTTTCTTACAGGTGGGGCATCTTTTATTTCAGAATTTATGTCAGACATTTTCATTTTTCTGTTTGGAAAATGCAACACACTTTTGTAATCAAGCAATACTTGCAAACACTTTACACTGTTACTTGCACATTTTATTCCTTAGTGACTACACTGCACTCTTTTGCTAACTGTCATACTTTTATATTTCTTTACAGTTACTGGTAGTGGATTACTGACTTGCCTGGTGGCGCAACCGCACCAGCCTATCATAGGCTCTGCGGTTCGGACACCTGCAGCTGTAATATAAATGAAGTAATATTGGAATACACATCTCCATAATATCAGCTAGTTTAATTTCTTACATACATAATTAAATGTAACTTACTCAGTAGTGGGCTGGGCATTTGGGCCTCCTGGATCCAAAGGTTCAATTAGGTCCTGCTTGCATCTCTTCAGGTCCATGGTGGTGGCGGACCTGCTCACCAGTCCTTGGAATCCCTGTGGCACTGGTGAGATCATGAGCCAACCGTCCCATGCCTCAGCCCTATATGCTCCCCAGAGGACCTGGCCCTGCATGAGTTGGGCCTCATGATTGTGGACTAGGAGCCAGACCATGTACCTGGACTCCTCAATGCCCCACCTCTGTGCTCAAAGCAACTACCTCTCCTACTCCTGACATTCTGCTGCAGTCAGTTCTACAATTTTTATGCTGTGTATTCCCACCTATGGGGCTTATATAGTCCGTTTTCCCTTATCTGTGATTGGCCATTTTGGAATTGTATCAACTTCACTAAACCTGCATTGTCATGCTCCAGTTTGTATTCATTCCTATATATTTGCTGCTATTGCATTTCTAGGTACTGCTGTCATGGCTTAGTGGTTCAGTACCTTGACTATGGTGTATAGTATCCTGGGTTTGAACCTGGCCACTGCTTTTATTTTTATGACTGTCTAGACAGGCTGAGGGTGTGTCTGTGTAAAGGCAGTTTTGATACAGCTTGCTCAGCGTTGCCCGTCGGTTAGCTTGTTTGCGGTGCAGCTCCGCAAAAGCGTACGCTGGTTTAAGCCTCATTTGGCTATCAGCCATGCATATTACGCTCAGCTCAGTAGGGCACATAGATGTTAAACCACTGCTCAGCTACGGGCACTCATTTTGCACCAGTTAAACCACTGCTCACTGGGCAGATGCACTCACCTGTTAAACTGTAGCTCAGCTATGGGCACATCTGGCATTTTTATTGTTTTGTTACCTCACATTTCTTCTATAAATGGGCTATTTCATTACATTTTACATAAAATGTGATTTTATGTGTACATATTTGTCAGGGACTTGTTTGTGCTTATTTTGCTAAAAATAAAATTGGTGTTGGGGGCTCGAACCATGAATGCCTGCTCAGCCTCATCTCTACTACGCTATTGCTTTCTTCACTTACTTTGCATATTTAGTTCTTATATGCTTTCCACTGACTGCTAACTGTGGCTGCGCTACGGGCATGCCCGCCAGCAGCGCACTCACGGTTAAACATCTTTACAATTTAAAAAAAAAAATTATATATGTTCATTTATATTTTATGTTCATAGTCTGTGGGGGCATGTGTTGTGTTGTGTTTATTCACACATGGACTCTGTCGTGGGTGTTTACTTTGGGCACTTTTACTCTTCTGGGGCGTGTCCGCTTACAGGGCTCGGCCTATGGACACGCCCTACTGTCTTACGGACGTGTTAGCCTTAGGTGTGATTCAGCATGCTCATGAATATGAGCATGCTGACATCACTCGTTTAACTGCAGCCTCCGTGTATGAGTTATAACTCTTACCGCGGCTTCATGAATCCTGCCCTATGTGTTGTACAGAATGTTATAGAATGAAAGTACAACTGCGTTTAGAATGGTAATGATGAGATTTACTGGATGATGAATATAAAATGGAATTTAAGATTAAGCAAGATGAGACCTGCAGGGAAACAACTAGCAACACAAGACAGTTGAAGTTTCGACTAGCAGGTATGCATTTTGATAATGTATTAGTAAAGTTAAAGTAGAGTGCTCAGGTATAGTGGGGAAAGGGCTATGTGTAATGTGGAATACTAATGCAGAATTCAGTGTTCCTAAAATTACAAAGTAGGCAAGACATTAGGATATAAGAAAACAATTATGCAAAGTACCTTATTTTATTTGTTACTTGATTATAATGACCAGATTCCAAATCTGTCAGCATTCGTCATGTTATGGATCTTGGTTCATTTTAAAGCGATCTGTTCTTGGGTTGAAAGAGTATGCAATAATACATAAGTACCAATTAATTTTTTTCATATAGATGTTCCCTTGAAGCCTATGTATTCTGATGGCATGGATTGTACTTGTCCAGATTATTCAGATCTGGGCTGGTAAGCTCCTGGAGTCAATTTAAACTGGACATGTAAGCTAGTGAAGATGTTAACTTTGTGGGGAAAGTGTTGTGTGCTGCTGTCTCATTTGTCATGACGACTGTTTGGAAGAAGAACGCAAGTAGGTTTCTAGGGGTGCTACTTTCAAGACCAGGGGAGCTAGGAGGTAGATGGCTAGCTAGGGCTTGAAATGTCTCAGTAAAGAATTGGTCAAAACTATCAGAAACATCTTCAGGGGTTTTATCAATAGTAGCAGCAGGGATTGGGGTTGAAGTTTGTCCAGGATGTAGTATATATGACATGCCACCTGACAGGGTATGGCATTACTGGGTTCAGAGAGCTCAGTCCCCAGATTGGCTGTGTGGTGGCATCCCACACATGTGTTGTACGTTCCTGGCCAAGGGTGATGGCTAACTGCATACATGTGGCAGCTGTGACATTGCCACATGACTCACATAAACCACAACTGGACCATACAGGTGATTCACAGGTTACCTTTGCACATGCTACCCTAGTAGTGTGATTGCCATGGTGAGTACCAACACATAGGGCCAATGGGGAACAACATACTGAAGGTGTGTATGTGTGGGTGTACTGCTACTGTTTCATAGCACTGGCATATATGACTGCACACGTGGGTAAAAGCCAGGTATGACATGTGCAATGTGTCACAGGCAACGTACATGCGTACAGGACAGACAGTGACGTTCTGTCATGTGTAAAGTTGACATACGTATCGTACGCTATGCAGATGTCACTAGGAGTCTGCAGATGCACTGTAACTCTGCATTGCAGGAGTAAGCAGTGTTCCAGGGAACCCCAAGCGAACATGCATGCAAACAAAGCTACAGTAAGCAGGGCTGGAAGTAGTGCATTGTACAACAAAGAAGGGGTAACAATAACAGTAAGTAACAATGCAAATATGTAGGCACTATCAACATGTACCCAGGAATACACAGTGCAGATGCCCATGGTAGAACTGATATTATGTCATAGTTATTTGTGATTTGGATTACATTGGTACTGCACACATATCTACATGTGCAAACATCCACATTGCATAGTCATTGTGGGCAACTTGACACCATTACTGTACATGTCCACCATTGCATATCACTACTTGTGTTAGCTTACCCCCTGTGCTACCCATGTATGCGGCTATCTGTTGACATCCTTACCACCGGCATGCAATTATGTGCAGCTGTTACACTTTGGTATGTACTATGGGTGCAGATAACAATTCAGGACATTCATACAGTTACTGCAGCAGGCATGCTGGGATATACACACAGTCATAGCAGCACACTGTACTGTTACCAACATGATACTACTAATACACTTCTATGTAGTCACCCTGTGCATCAGCAACATGTTTACCTGTTCCCGCAATTATGTTGGAGATTGCAGGAGGTGGCACAGTGTCATCATATGCACAGGGTGTGAATTAGGTATGCCTGAGTCAGCCACTGATACCACCAATTGACATGTGTGTGTATGTGTGTTGGTGAGGGGCAGCAGTACAGGGTGGGGCAGTGTTGGTGCAGTGTGTGCATGTATGTGGTCACCCTAGGTGTTAACATTTCGCATGTGTGTATGCACGCACACAGTTCCACCTCATGGCTGCCATATACAGGGATTTGTGGACAGCCACAGACTGCACCTGGCAGGTCATACAGATCAGTGTCTGTGGGCACGGACATGGTACCTGTGCCTGGCAGGGGTGCTATGGACTGTATCCAGTACTAAGCCAGACTGGGTACTGTCATCAGAAGTGGGAGTGTGTTGACTGGACACAGGTCCCTATTGGGACTGTCCAGAGCCACGTGCACGTGGTCTCCTGGGGCGTTCCGATGACAGCACAGACCCAGCATTGCTGGGGCTGCTGCTGGCACTATGGGGACATGCGCGGGCTTGTTGTCGTCCGCGCCGACTGCCAGCTGCTGCTGTTGTTGGCATACGGCCACGTCGACGCCGCAAACGCCCACCATTGCCCTGGCTCATGGACATTTGGTTGTGGAACTGCTGTAATATGTCCCCACAACATCTGTCTATGACATTGGTGAAATTACGGATAGCATCCGCGATGTCACGCATACTGTCAGTCATGGCTGTGCGACATGCTCTCAGCTCCCTCAGACCCTGTCTGGTGTACCTTTCCATATGCAACTGTGCCTGCATGACAGTCCGAAACATAGCTGAGGTTGACAGACCTCTTTGGGCACGTCAGCCAGAGGCAGTACACCCACGGATGCTCCCACGAGAACCCATGGGCAACTGTCTGTGTGGTACCATCGCAGGACCCTGCCCATGGCTGCTGTTTGGGGACGCATGTGCCACAGGTACCACATTACCCTGGTCTATGCCCACTGTATCCTGTCCATCACCTAGGGACAATGGTGACAAAGGATGTACTGGCAGGATGACTGTGCGCAATGATGGGGTTGACAGCTGTGCACTGTCAATTGGCTGACCAATGGCGGACCCTGACACACCTTCCTGTACCATTACACAAATATCATCATTACCAGTACCTGTGGCACAAGATTCAGGTTCCCTACTGCAGGACACCAGAGCAGCACCAGAACCTGTGGGAGGAAGACAGGAAACACAGTTTACAGTCTCCAGACATTGTTACCAGTGATGCACTTATGCACACATGCACACATGCACACGTGGACACATGCACACATGCACACATGGACACAGGCACACATGCACACATGGACACAGGCACACATGCAGACATGCACACGTGGACACATGCACACAGGCACACATGCACACATGCACACATGCACACATGCAGACATGCACACGTGGACACATGCACACGTGGACACATGCACACATGCATACATGCAGACATGCACACGTGGACACATGCACACGTGGACACATGCACATGCACACGTGGACACATGCACACATGGACACATGCACACATGCACACATGCACACGTGGTCACATGCACACATGGACACATGCACACATGCACACGAGTGGTCACATGCACACATGCACACATGCATACATGCACACGTGGACACAGGCACACATGCACACATGCACACATGCACACGTGGACACAGGCACACATGCACACATGCACACGTGGACACAGGCACACCTGCACACATGCACACATGCACACATGCACACATGGGCACAGGCACACCTGCACACATGCACACATGCACACTCCGCAGTATACACACAGAGCACTACTGAGTTACACTAGTGTTATTAGCACTATCAGGACTATTGTAGGTATTGTTAAACACACTCACCAGCATGGATGGCCTGCCTTGCTGTAACCCCGGAGGGACCTGCAGAAATGATGAGATTAATGTCAGTGGGCACAACTGTGCCTTTGATATTGCATATGATACAGTGCAGTAGTACACCAGTTGCCTTTCACACGTCAGCTGCTGATATTGCCAGTATCACACATGCACAATTACATACTATGATGACAGATACATACCACGGACGCACCTTACACATGCATAAACTACCAGTGTACAGAACAGTCAAGTGTACATATGGCATATTACCTGCATGCTCCATGTCGTGCTGCTGTGTGGATCCAGCCTCCATCATGATGCGGGTGTACTGCTGTTGCTGTTCCGGGGCTGGAGCCACAACACTTAGGAGTAGCCCCTCCAGTCTGGTGAGGGGGGGATGTGTGGCCACCCCACCTCCTGTGGCAACCTGTTGCCTGTGGATATCTGATGCACACTGACGGACACTTCTGATTAAATCACTGCAGTGATGTTATACCTGCTCATATGTCCTATTATGCGTGCCAATATCATTTACCCTACGGACAAGGTCTTGCCACAGTGCAGCCCTCTCCTGCTGATTCTGACTGGTGCGGAAAACAGGATGTCATACTCGCACCAGGCTCTGGTATCTCCTCATCTTCCGCTGCAGAGTAGGCGGGATTACGCTGACGCCATCTCCTGGAAGAGAACACAAACAGGATATCAGCAGACTATGTCAGCAATATATGGCACACATACTATACATGATACTCATGTGTAGTGATATACTACTACTCCCATATGTTGCATGTGTGTGTGTCATGGTGGATACACAGGTACATGGCCAGATATCAGTGCTCAGCCAACACCTGTGCAACAATACCTGCCACATTCCACACAACATAGTAGCATGCCCCATCGGTCAGCACACACTGACAGGTCCAATGCACAACCTCACTCTGGGGTTCATCCCAAGGTACTGTATGTGGGACGCCATCCACTAGTGTGATGTGGACACAAGTTACTCGGCCTGGTTATACATATCCCACCACCACCACCAGCACAGTAGACTACTTTGATATGTATGTGATTAGACAGTTATTCACTTGTTAGGACTGAGATGGTATCCATGCAGCACACTGGGCCAGTGGAAGCCACAACCCACACTGCTGACCCCTTTGCAAATGCTTACCACGGACATGCCACAGATTGCATGGAACTTGCACACACATTTCTAACCCAGACCCTATGCACAAAGGTTAGGCATCCTGTCCGGTGGACCCCAGACAGAGGCAGATTGTATAACAATAGCAGGAGGCTACTGCAGGACAGAGCAGATTCACATTAAGGGAAGGCATCTGTGGTCAGCACTGGTACTACGCTACGGTCCCTCATAACAACAGCCACAGCCTACTCTGGGAGGGAAATGGCCACAAACACTATGGATAACCACAAGGCCTGCTTCAGTTATGTTACACATATGGACCAAATGCCTCAGATATGCTCTGTGTTAATACACACCTACTTAACATTCACCAAACACACAGATATTGGCAACATTCTTGCAGACAGGTTCGGTGCACGTATCCCCCCTCCTTCTCCCCCACCAGTTGAAATAGTTATCACAGCTGTATGTAACCTCCCTATCATCTCACATGTCCAGGTGAGGGCCGCCCTCAGCAAAGTAGAACACACAGCATCACTGTGACCTCATGGTATCCCTGGATGTGTGCTACCTGCACTCCAAGAGGACATACAACCGCATATAACACTGATAATTTATCTTGGCCTTACTACAGGATATGTACCCGGACAGTGGCATACAGCAACAGTGGTCTCACACCACTAAGGAGGCACCTCAACTGACCCTGGGAACTACCACATCATATGCATAACCGGCCTGGTCTGCTAAGCTATGGAATTATGCAGTATGGGATACATATGCAGTGATATCGGGTACCTGCAGACACTTGTTCCCAGACAGTGTGCCTTTGTGGTGGGCTGATCCTGCCTTTTGAACCTGACTGACCTTTCAAAGCAGTCACTACAGCCATTGCTGAGGGCAACGCACAGACAACTGCTGCCAGGATCATGGCCTAACACTGATTGACATGTAATGTATAGTCATCCCCTTTTGGTGGAACTGCGTACACACAACATATCTCATGGACATACCTATAGATACAGACCTATGACACATTTGGAGGGTTCACAGTATGCACACTATTAACCTGCTACTTTGCATTACCTGTGTTTGTCGCAGCTGGTTGAGTTACCACTGCTTCTGATTCCTGCTGCTACTGTCACTGCTCACAGCTTAGAGTCACAGTGTGTAGCGTGTTTTTTTTTTTTTTTTCTCTCTCAGTTTGTCTCTCTCCCTCTGTCTGCTTCCAGACAGTGCAATGAATGTATTGCATGTGTGGAGTGTTAGTACAGGATGCTTTTGTAGGTATCTGCACAGGTCCATGTGATGGCCTCTGCACCAATTGTGAGCCAGCATTTGCTAATTGCATACAGCCAGTTGTGTACTGATTGCAGTTCTCACTGTGATTTCAGGTCAGTGCTATAAAAGGGTATGTGAGATAGGCGTTGCCCTTTCAGATTGTAAGGGTGGGGACCATGCTGGTATGCTGTGGACACTGTTCTGTGAGTGCAAAGGTTAGTATCTCTCCTATGATTCAGGCTGTGTTGTAGATTCACATTTCTCCATTCCTCTCTCCTGTTCCCTGTAGTAAGTGTGTATGCACAATGACACCTACAACTATATATAGATATATATTTATATATATATATATATGTGCATATACATACATTTATATATGTACATTAACTGACATTATTACCTACAAGCTACCAACTAGCATGGCTGTTTCTGTTCACACACTACTATTATGGGAATCCAGTAGTTTTGACAGTAATTCTACATGACATGCTTTGGGTACTACACATCCTATATTCCCTTTACATTCATCCATACTATTACATGTTGTATTTATTTTAGCACAATGTTCTTGTATAAGAGTCATGGCTTAGTGGTAGGTCATACAGACTACTGTTTCCAAGGTCCTGAGTTGGGGACTGACAGTGGAATTTTATTTTGCTTTTGAACTGAGTACAGGACCTGTCAATCAAAGTGACTAAGGCACTTTTAAGCAGTTGTAACCTGGTTAGCGCTGGTTTACGCGGAGCTCACGCATGCGCACTGGCGTTTAGCTCTGCACACACCCACTTACAACTGCTTAAACGTGCTTACTCTTGCGCACACCCACGCTATTTTCTTTGAAAGAAATGAAAATGGGGAGACAGGAAAGTGGTGAAAAAGGGGTCACAAAGAGGGTAAGACAGTAGGAAAACAAGCTTGGGATTTGCAGGAGGGATGTAGGTAAGGCCCATAGATGCCCATTTCTTCATCAGCAACAGCTGTGCATATGTATGTAATTTGGTGTGACATTTGAAACCTTCCACCCCTGAGAGAGGTGTCAGGACAACAATAATACTTGTTGTACAGCCAATTGTAATTGATAGTTTCCATGTCCAGCAGACATGTGTGCGGAAGGGGCAGCTATGTGTGGGGCATAATTTTTTTGTGGGTACAGAGTGCCCTTTTTTTTTTTTTTTTTTTTCAGGTGAGAGTGGTATGTCAGGTGAAGGAAGTCGGTACAGCTGGGGAGGTAGGTTGGGTAGGTAAACAGACAAGACAAACAAGATGCATACAGGGGCGGTGTATGACATGTGTGGGGGCGTTACACAATTAACGGGGACGTAGGTTTGGATATCCAGAGCCCATGAGCCCACAGATGGCAACAGTGGAACTGATATCCCCACCCATAGGCAGTTGCCACTGTTCCTTCACTGCCCAGGATGGGGCTGTGCTGGGGGCTGTGTAGGCCGGGCAACAGGCATGCCCGTAAGTTGTGCCACCCGTGCCTCAAGCTGGCATAGGGGCTCGAGAACAGAGTCCCGAATCTCCCTACGCACCACAGTCCGGACGCTACGGAGGGCGAGTGGTGGTTCTCCTCCGGTTACACTTGCAGGGGGGGGGCCCATCCCCTGCAGTGCTTCCACCCGCAGGTGGCACAGGGCCACCGGAGGAGGGTCCAGACTGGGCACTAGTGCCAGGTGCACTCGCCAGCTGAGGTGGGAGAGGTGGGTCCGCTGGAACCCGCCTTCCCTGTCGTCCTATGTTTTGCATTATGTCATGACAGTTTGGGTTAGTGACATATAATACCATTCACAATTAGTTGTAACAGCATGCATTAGTATTCCCATTAACCAAACACCCAGATATTCACACCATTGAACAGCGAGCATAACACATGCATAATTTGAACAGCAATACACAGTCCAACAACATGCAGGGTTGATTGATGGCAACAGGCCATCAGGTTTGGATGCATGAACAGGGCAGATGCATCAACGGACATGCAAATATATATGACCCAACAGGACAAACATCCAGGGGTGTTAATTGTGATTGCACATACCATTTTCACGTGGAATGGGTTATATGTGGTTATAGGGTGGGGTGAAGAAAATAATATTAACACCTTCAAATACCAATACATATGCTGTACATTTCTAATAGCTGCACATATATACACACTACTGTTCTAACTACAGTTTCCTATATGATAACTATTTCAACTTGGTGATAGGACTGTTACTGCAACATCAATATACATTTTATTGTTCTTCATACACATTCATATCTAGCTTTGTTCAGCTACATCATCCTGCTACATTTGCTTTATATAGCTGTAGACAAGTGTGGATGTTTGGTATATCAGACAATCATACTATCTGCATATTGCAGACTGAGATCAACATATCCAGATTTTGGGATACACATTCCAGATGCAGCAACACTTTGAACAGATTTCGCTGTTTGGTTTTGATTCTCACATGCATTTCATTCCGTACTGACTGCAGTATACTTTATTCAGGGGTTATTACTACTGTATTGCTGGATTCATGACACTTTCTCACACTCTCTCACTTGTTTTCATTTTACTATTTATTGACATGTTTTACCTGTAGTTATTACAATCCTTTCCAGCAGTCTCACTTCTGTCATGTTTCAGTATTTCAACAGGGATATATTTCACACATGTGATTTCATCATCTTCTGCAGCTATACTTTTCAGCCTGCTGCAGGTTGTGTACTATTTTCTTACAGGTGGGGCATTTTTATTTCAGAATTTATGTCAGACATTTTCATTTTTCTGTTTGGCTTACAGGCTGCAACACACTTTTGTAATCAAGCAATACTTGCAAACACTTTCACACTGTTACTTGCACATTTTATTCCTTAGTGACTACACTGCACTCTTTTGCTGACTGTCATACTTTTATATTTCTTTACAGTTACTGGTAGTGGATTACTGACCTGCCTGGTGGCGCAACCGCACCAGCCTATCGCCATAGGCTCTGCGGTTCGCAGAACGGACACCTGCAGCTGTAATATAAATGAAGTAATATTGGAATACACATCTCCATAATATCAGCTAGTTTAGTTTCTTACATACATAATTAAATGTAACTTACTCAGTAGTGGGACGTTGGGCATTTGCTGGGCCTCCTGGATCCAAAGGTTCAATTGGTCCTGCTTGCATCTCTTCAGGTCCGCATGGTGGTGACGGACCTGCTCACCAGTCCTTGGAATCCCTGTGGCACTGGTGAGATCATGAGCCAACCGGTCCCATGCCTCAGCCCTGTATGCTCCCCAGAGGACCTGGCCCTGCATGAGTTGGGCCTCATGATTGTGGACTAGGAGCCAGATCATGTACCTGGACTCCTCAATGCCCCACCTCTGTGCTTGAAAGCAACTACCCTCTCCTACTCCTGTCATTCTGCCTGCAGTTCAGTTCTACAATTGTTTATGCTGTGTATTCCCACCTATGGGGCTTATATAGTCCGTTTTTCCCGCACATATCTGTGATTGGCCATTTTAGAATTGTATCAACTTCAGTAAACCTGCATTGTCATGCTCCAGTTTGTATTCATTCCTATATATTAGCTATTATTGCATTTGTAGGTACTGCTGTCATGGCTTAGTGGTTCAGTACCTTGACTATGGTGTATAGTATCCTGGGTTTGAACCTGGCCACTACTTTTTATTTTTTATGACTGTCTAGACAAGCTGAGGGATGTGTCTGTGTAAAGGCAGTTTTGATACGGCTTGCTCAACGTTGCCCGTCGGTTAGCTTGTTTGCACGGTGCGCAGCTCCGCGCAAACGGGGTACGCTGGTTTAAGCCTCATTTGGCTATCACCATGCATATTACGCTCAGCTCAGATAGCGGCACATAGATTTAGCATGTTAAACCACTACTCAGCTACGGGCACTCATTTTGCACCAGTTAAACCACTGCTCACCTACGGGCAGATGCACTCAACCTGTTAAACTGTAGCTCAGCTATGGGCACATCTGGCATTTTTTATTGTTTTGTTACCTCACATTTCTTTAATATAAATGGGCTATTTCATTACATTTTACATAAAATGTGATTTTATGTGTACATATTTGTCAGGGACTTGTTTCGTGCTTATTTTGCTAAAAATAAAAATTGGTGCTATGGGGGCTCGAACCATGAATGCCTGCTCTTCAGCCAACATCTCTACCGCTACGCTATTGCTTCTTCACTTACTTTGCATATTTAGTTCTTATATGCTTTCCCACTGACTGCTAACTGTGGCTGCGCTACGGGCATGCCCGCGCAAACGAGCGCACTCACGGTTAAACATCTTTACAATTTAAAAAAAAATTATGTGATGTTCATTTGTACATTTTATGTTCGTAGTCTGTGGGGACATGTGTTGTGTTGTGTTTATTCACATTTCCATGGACTCTGGCGTGGGTGTTTACTTTGGGCACTTTTACTCTTCTGGGGGCGTGTCCGCTTACAGGGCTCGGCCTATGGACACGCCCCCTAATGTCTTACACGGACCGTGTTAGCCTTAGGTGTGATTCAGCATGATCTCATGAATATGCAGAGCATGCTGACATCACTCCGTTTAACTGCAGCCTCCGTGTATGAGTTATAACTCTTACACGGAGGCTTCATGAATCCTGCCCTATGTGTTGTACAGAATGTTATAGAATGAAAGTACAACTACACGTTTAGAATGGTAATGATGAGATTTACTGGATGATGAATATAAAATGGAATTTAAGATTAAGCAAGATGAGACCTGCAGGGAAACAACTAGCAACACAAGACAGTTGAAGTTTGACGACTTAGCAGGTATGCATTTTGATAATGTATTGAAGTAAAAAAGTTAAAGTAGAGTGCTCAGGTATAGTGGGGAAAGGGCTATGTGTAATTAATGGAATACTAATGCAGAATTCAGTGTTCCTAAAATTACAAAGTAGGCAAGACATTAGGATGGGTAAGAAAACAATTATGCAAAGTACCTTATTTTATTTCGTACTTACGTATTATAATGACCAGATTCCAAATCTGTCAGCATTCGTCATGTTATGGATCTTTGGTTCATTTATTTATAAAGCGATCTGTTCTTGGGTTGAAAGAGTATGCAATAATACATAAGTACCAATTAATTTTTTTTTTCATATAGATGTTCCCTTGAAGCCTATGTATTCTGATGGCATGGATTGTACTTGTCCAGATTATTCAGATCTGGGCTGGTAAGCTCCTGGAGTCAATTTAAACTGGACATGTAAGCTAGTGAAGATGTTAACTTTTGTGGGGAAAGTGCTTGTGTGCTGCTGTCTCATTTGTCATTTGGACAGTATAAATGTATAACTCAGAAAAATTGTCATCCTTTCTTGGTTAGAAAGATTTTGCGCTAATATGTAAAGCCTGTTTTTCTTTCAAATCCATGTTGTCTTGTAGCCTATGTATTCGGCAACAGTTGTGTCACTTGTGTGAATTTTTCTTCTACAGATTATTCTGATCTGTGCTGTTAAGCTCTTGCAGCTGACTGGAGCTGGACATTTTAGAAACTGAAGATGTTAACTTTTTGTAGGGAAAGTGATTCTGTGCTGCCGTCTAGTTTGTCAGTTGGACAGCATAAAGTTATAACTCCCTAAATATTTCCCAGTAAAACTCAGTGTAATGAAACATACTTCAACAGCACAAACCTCCCAAGTAACTTGGACAACATATTCTGGCAGGAGAAGGGCTTGGGAATGAGCCGCTTCTTCTGCTCCAAATCTGGTTGCGTTATTACATAAGTACCTTTTATTTCTTAATAGAGTGAAGATTAGTAATTTGCTGTGGCCCAGATAGGCATCAAATCTAGACTTGAAGTTGGGATGTACAACTGCTGGGGTAATTTGACAGTTTTTTGGGGGTAGCATATGTGTTAGTAAGCAATTTTTTTTATAATGGGCAATGTTCTCCTGCTCCAAATCTGGTTGCAATAATACATAAGTACCTTTTATTTTTTAATAGAGTGAAGATTAGTAATTTGCTGTGGCCCAGGTAGGTATCAAATCTAGACTTGAAGGTGGGATGTACAACTGCTGGGGTAATTTGACAGTTTTTTGAGGGTAGCATATGTGTTAGTAAGCAATGTTTTTTTTATAAAGTTGCTCCCACGCAATAAGGGTGGGACTGAGGTATGCAAGTCTGCAGCCAAATAAGGACTACTGATTACATTATCAAAGGCAGAAAAGTCAAAAAGAATCACAAATGCTAGAATAAAAAGAGAATCACAAAACACTGAATAGTTCTGTCCCACTAAAAAAACCTATCAGTAAACCCCAACTACAAAAGATCAAGTGTTATCTTGGTAATGATACTGTTAGAGAAAGGAGTTTTAGTAACATAATGTGGAGGTTTAGGGGAAGGGGCAGGATTAGGGTTATGGTTAGGGTAAGCACATATGAGTAAGGTGAGCAAGGGAATTCCTCCTCTTCTGAATTGGGTCTAATACTAGCTGATGAATGTTGGTTTTATTTATTAAGATCAGAATAAACCCAAAGAGGATAATTTGGCAAGATATCAGGGAGGTAGTTATGAGTAGGATCTTTTCACATTTGATATAGAAAGTTGTATTATCTTTGGGCAATGTACATCAAATGGAATAATGGAGGCAGGAGAGAAAACAGGTAATGAAAAAGTTGAGTAGTGATGGTGAAGTCAGATAATGGAAATGCTAAAGCTTTTACTTGAAAGCAGAAATCCCAGGAGAGACAGACAGGGGGAAAAAAAGAACATTTTGGAATATTTTCTGCTTAAAACCTGAGCTTTGGCCAGCTAAGATCTAACTGTATTCAACTGGACATATAAGAGAATGTAAGTACCCTTTATCTGCACTTTTTTCAAATAATACAACATTTAATTGATTTATTTGTGTTGCATTGAATATTAACTGAACTGGAAGTTTTGACGCTGTTTTTTCAGTTAGTGCTTGTTAGATTTTATTGCCTGTTAGAATTCCTGCATAGACAGTAATTGCAGTCGGGGTAGTCTCATTCATTGATATTCTGTTACTGCCTATTTAAGTGGTACATTTTGGAATATTTTCTGCTTAAAACCTGAGGTTTGGCCGGCTAACATCTAGCTGTATTCAACTGGATGTATAAGAGAATTTAGGTATGTTTTATCTGTACTTTTTTCAAATAATACAGCATTTTAATTGATTTATTTGTGTTGCATTGAATATTAACTGTACTGGAAGTTTTGACGCTGTTTTTTCAGTTAGTGCATGTTAGATTTTATTGCCTGTTAGAATTCCTGCATAGATAGTAATTGCAGTCGGGGAAGTCTCATTCATTGATATTCTGTTACTGCCTATTTAAGTGGTACATTTTGGAATATTTTCTGCTTAAAACCTGAGTTTTGGCCGGCTAAGATCTAGCTGTATTCAACTGGACATATAAGAGAATTTTAGTAACTTTTATCTGCACTTTTTTCAAATAATACAACATTTTAATAGATTTATTTGTGTTGCATTGAATATTAACTGAACTGGAAGTTTTGATGCTGTTTTTACAGTTAGCGATTGTTAGATTTTATTGCCTGTTAGAATTCCTGCATAGATAGTAATTGCAGTCGGGGTAGTCTCATTCATTGATATTCTGTTACTGCCTATTTAAGTGGTACATTTTGGAATATTTTCTGCTTAAAACCTGAGCTTTGGCCGGCTAAGATCTAGCTGTATTCAACTGGACGTATAACAGAATTTCAGTAACTTTTATCTGCACTTTTTTCAAATAATACAGCATTTTAATAGATTTATTTGTGTTGCATTGAATATTAACTGAACTGGACATTTTGACTCTGTTTTTTCAGTTAGTGCTTGTTAGATTTTATTGCCTGTTCGAATTCCTGCATAGACAGTAATTGCAGTCGGGGGTAGTCTCATTCATTGATATTCTGTTACTGCCTATTAAGTGGTGCATTTTGGAATATTTTCTGCTTAAAACCTGATCTTTGGCCGGCTAAGATCTAGCTGTATTCAACTGGATGTATAAGAAAATTTAAGTACCTTTTATCTGCACTTTTTTTCAAATAATACAGCATTTTAATTGATTTATTTATGTTGCATTGAATATTAACTGAACTGGAAGTTTTGACTCTGTTTTTTCAGTTAGTTTCCCACCCACCCTCCCTGGTTTTGTTTTGGTGTTAATCTTGCTGGCTTTGAAACTGCCCACCCCTCTTATAAATTTGTGTTTGGATACTCCTTCTGGGCCCATCTCATTTGCTCACTCAACTGAGTGCAGTAAGATCATATTCTGATTTCAGGCACTCCTACTGTGTACAAAAAGAGCATCTGGGAAAGAAAAAAAAAATTAATTTTAAGCTTGTTTCCTGCATTTCCTGCAAGTGGTCTAGACTGTTTGTAGGCTTCTGAGCTCCCAAGCCTTTCTGTGTTGGAGGGAAGCCTTCTAGCTTAATTTTGTTTCTTAGAACTAGCCAGTTTTCTAGTTTCAGCACTCAAATCTGTATCTTTGAACTCAGCACTTGTTCAGAACTCGTTGTAAGCACTAAATAAGCTGCAAATTACTACAGCACTCAACTTCCCTCACTTGTCTAGAGGAAATTAGTTTTTAGTACTTAATAAATAAGCACCTATCCAGGCATGTCTAAGGGTCAGCTCCTGGCGTTTTCTCCTGTCTACCTGATGAATCTGGGCATCTTGGGGCAATGCAGCAATTGCCTCATGTACAAAGACAACCCTCTCCTCCTACCACCCAACACTACAACCTGTGAGAGATGCACTTATATAGCCAAACTGGAAGCAAAGCTCTCTTCACCCAAGACTGGACTAGACAGTCAAGAGGAGAAGGTAAACACTTGCACCACACCACACTCATCACATAGTCCCTCAAAACCTACACCACCAAAACACACATATAGAAACACAAAACACACACCTACATTCACGGAGACTCTCAATAAAAACCTGCCCAAGCATCAGGGACCTCCAAAGCAGAAACGCAAGCAAACACCACCCCCCAACACAACCCAAATGACACATAGCCCACAAACTCAGTGTGCCACTCAACCACAGCCCATAAGGCATAACAACGTACCCAACACTATAGTCATAGATGACTCTATAGTCAGGCACACTGATGTTCCACTCACCAGGCTAAACAAGGATAAAGTTACTGTCAGCTGCCTGTCAGGTGCCAGGATCTGCCACATAATGCACGCACTCAGGTCACTCCACAACAAGTACAAATATGACACTGTCATTGTCCATGTTGGTGTGAATGACCTGAGATGTACCTCCCTGGACTACATGAAAAGAGACAAGGAGGAGCTCTCCGATCTTGTAGCCCAGGCAGGTATGACCCTAGCATTGAGTAGCATCCTGCCATCACCCAGAATGATACCACAGTACAAGGACAAACTGATTGACTTCAACAATTGGCTAAGCTTCTGGTGTCATTCTAAGGAAATCCTATATTTGTCTGCCTGGGCCAACATGATCGACAGACCATGATGCTTTGCCAGAGATGGCCTGCACCTGTCACCCTTGGGATTCTGGATACTGGCTAAGACTCTTGCCACCCCTATAGTGCCTATTTTAGGCAAGGTTCAAATGACAAATTCACCACCGTAATAGGTAGAAGCAAGCAAAATCTGAGGGTAATGCTACTCAATGCTAAAAGTCTAAACCTCAAAATGCACTCACTCAAGGCACTCCTTAAAATGGAGAACATCGACATCTGTGCAGTGACAGAGACCTGGTTCAAAGCTCTAGAGAGTACCCCTGCATTACCAGGCTATAATACGTACCACATCTTTCGGTCACCTAACCCGAAATGAAGCACTAAAGGTGGAGGCATGTCCATATTCATTAAGGATATCCACACCTCCAGGTTAGATGCACAGCATAATGCATCCAAGATTATCCAAGTGCAACTAACTCTGGGCAAGACTGCATTCCAAATTGTAGCTTGCTACAGACCCCGCACCATACCCCAGGATTCCCGCTCCTCATTTCTTGATACACTGGAAAGTATTAGGGTACAACCCACCACCCTAATAATGGGCGATTTCAACTACCCCACCATTAACTGGGAAAATTACTCATGTACAAACTCTTTTGCTCAAAGTTTTCTGAAATTCATAAATTCCAATACCTTGGATCACCTTATTCACACCCCCACCAGGGGCAACAATATCCTAGACCTGGTCATAACCAACGTGGGCAACAGGTGTTTCACACCAGAGGTCAATTCCTCGTTGGTCATATCCGACCACAAGCTTATCACTCTAGACATCCACATCCCACCCCCAACCCCAATTAGGGAAACCACAGTAAAAACTTATCCAAAGCCAACTTCACACTTCTAAAGACAGAAGTGGCAAACTTCATGACACCCATGCAGATGGACAATAGAGTTATGACTGCTGAATCCTGCACAAATGCACTGTATAAGCATTTACAAGAGTGCTTGGATCATGCTATCCCTAATAGAACCAAGATGCTATCCTCCAAAAAAAGGAAGCCAATCTGTTGGTTCTCTGCCATAAACAAACTCTACAATAGAAGAAAGAAACTGTTGCAAAAAAGAGTAAAATCCCATGACTGGAGGAACTCCCTGGTTAACCTCAGTAAGAAGCTGAGACCCCTCATAAAATCCACCAAAGCTAGTTACGGAAACAAAATTGTCACTGACTCTAAAGACAACCACAAAGCATTCTATAGCTATGTCAAGAATCTCAATGGCAACACTCAGATCTGCTCTGAGTTACAGCACAATGGCACTAAATATAGAGAACCAACTGATATTGCCAACATCCTGGCAGATGGGTTCAGTGCTAACTTTACCCCCCTCTCACCCCCTAGAAGGCCCATCTCTATACCGGAAGAATGCAAAGTTCCTGTAATCATGGCTGCACAGGTAAAAAACACACTCTCCAAAGCCAAGAACACAGCATCCATGGGACCTGACAATATCCCAGGCTGCATTCTACATGAGCTACAGAATGAACTGGCACCCTACCTAAGTACCATGTTCAATCATAGCCTCACCTCAGGCTTTGTGCCCACTGAATGGCACACCGTGACAGTTATCCCACTACACAAAGGGGGAGCCATGATGGACCCCGGTAACTACCGCCCCAATAGCCTGACGAGCCTGGTCTGCAAGGCCATGGAACGTATCATCAGGGAACTCATAAACAAAGACATTGGTAATCTCCAAACTCTGTTCACTACCCAGTTCGGGTTTGTAAAATGCAGATCATGTCTCCTAAACCTGATTGACTTCTTTGAAGCAGTAACTAAACTCATAGATGAGGGTAAGGTGGTTCACACAGCTTATCTAGATCTCGTCAAGGCTTTCGACACCATCCCCCACTCTGGAATTATAGAAAAGCTCACTAAACTAGGTATAAATCCCTATGTCACAAGATGGGTTGTCAACTGGCTCATGGACAGAACCCACACTGTAAAAGTAGCAGTCTCCAAATCTGACTTCAGACCAGTGACAAGTGGAGTACCACAGGGTTCAGTCCTGGGTCCTCTCCTGTTTGGTATCTACTTCTCTGAAGTACAGGCTAACACAGAAGGTCTATGGCTAACAAAGTTTGCAGATGACTGCAAACTAGGAGTCATAACCGAAACTCCTAATGATATGGACATACTACAAAAGAGCCTCACTGAGGCAGTTGCCTGGTGTCAAAACCATGGCCTGAAGCTCAATGCCAAAAAGTGTATTGTCATCCCCTTTGGTAAAATCTCTGTACCCATAAACTACCACATAAGTGGTAGTTTATTAACGCCGAAAGTGTGATAAGAGACCTTGGGACACAGGTGGACAGTAGTCTCTCCTTTGATAATCACATCGCCACAGTGATCAGGAAATCCTTCTACGTGGCTCACCTCATCACAAAAGGTTTCTCATCCAGAAAAAACGAGGTCATTGTTCCCCTCTACTCATCACTCATTAGACCCATTATAGAGTACAATGCCCCTTTTGGTATGTACCTCACAAGACATCTACAACAACTGGAAAGGCCACAGAAATACCTCACAAAGAGGATTACTGGCCTCAAGCAGATGCCCTATGCAGACCATCTCAAAAACCTCCAGCTTTACTCCATCGCATATTGCCTACTCAGAGGCGATCTCTGCCTAACATACAAAGCTATGTCAAACCCAGAGATGTTGGTATGCTCCACTTAAAGAAATCCCAATGCCTCCGAGCTACATGCTCTAGGGACCTAAACCTTGTCACCACAATAAACAGAACATGCTGGAGAGATAGATTCCTGTCCCAGAGAATTCCCATACTCTGGAACAGACTATCTATCTATGTCAAACAGAGCTCCTCATTAGCACTCTTCAAGAAAAATCTTGATGATTGGATGGGAACTAGGAAATTCACCCCAGGGATCACTTCTGTGGCTCTGCTCGACAGGGGAACAGGAAAATAATTTTCTTGCGTGGCGAAAGCCAGGTTACCTTTTTGGTTAGGCTTATATAGGCACTAGGGCTAATAGCCTAATACCTACCTATGAACCTATAAGAGTGAGATAGTTGATAAAGCTATCTCTGTTGCACAAAGACTGGGACAGTGAGTTTCAAAATGATTGAAAGTAGCAAATGAAAGCAAAACTATCATGCCTGTGTATTTTTATAAAAGCTCTGCTATAATAAAATGATGAAAGTTCCTTGGAATATAAATGACATGATAAAATTCTGAAGTGCTTTGCACATTTTTTGTATAGAACTGTGTCAGCAATACTGAAAATGTAGTTGCGGTTAGAAGCACTGACACAAAAACACACCGCTAGTTTCTTATATTCATGCCTCATCTGTGATTAATGTCTAGAGTTTTACATGCTCTTTCCATGCCGGTGTGAATTTTTCTATGGATACTCCAGTTTTGTTACACCTTCAAGAATAATGGTGATTGACTGGCTACACTAAACAGACTGTATATGTATGTTGTATCTGCCCTTAAAATTGTGTCTCATATTATAACTGAAAACAGTCAGAAGGGGCAATTTATTTACCTAGTTAACAAATAAAGAATTATATTTATAAACAAAATTAAAGCTGATGCAGTTCTAAATTCTGGAGGAGGCATGTGCAGCAAAACAGAATATCATTTGGTGGCAAGTGGGCATTTTTTTTTCACAGTCCTTCTGTTTTGCTAGGACTCAGTCTGCAGTACCAGTCTTTTTGTAGTTAAAGTCTGAAGCAAAGAGACACAAGTTGAACAATGGTAACTGTGATATGGATATCCCACCACTGCCCACCAATTAATATGTGATGTGGATATCCCACCACTGCACACCAATTAATACGTGATGCCCCAACACTGGCCCATTAATCAATGAGCCTCAATCCTCACCACTGGCAACAGTGGGGGATATATACACTGTGAGGATGACAAGTACACATACAGTAAAGTGCAACATTTCCTGTATCTCCTCCCTCAGAGTTTGTTTGACTCTCTCAGGCACCCTAAAAGGGGCCTGCTTAATAGGCCTTTGGGGACCTGTATCCACATGGTGCTGCACCGGGTGGGTGCTCCCTGGTTTCCCAGTGAACATGTCCCCAGACTCCAGTAACACTGCTCGGATTTCTTGGATCTGGGTAGGGGATAGCTGTTGGGACATTCTATTCCTTCCACCGAGGTGTCCATCCGAGCCTCACTGAGGAGATCAGTCACCAGGTCCCCCTCAGACTCCTCCTGCCATCCACTGCAAACATTCAGTACAAGGGCCTCTTTGTCATTTTATGGTTTCATCATGTTAACATGGTACAATTTGTGCCCCTGCCTCCTGCCTAGCAGTTCTACCATGTAGTTAACATCACTGACCTTCCTCACCACATTGAAGGGTCCCTCCCAAGCTGTCTGCAGATTATTGTGTCTGACAGGAATGAGAACCATTACCTGCTCTCTACAGCATACTTTCAATCTCAAGCATTCCTGTCATACCAGACCTTTTTCCTGCTGTTGGGGTACTGACAGGTTCTCCTTGGCCAAACCAATGAGTTTCCTGAGCCTTGTCCTGATGCTTAGGACATATGCCACTACAGACTCCTCATGGGATTCACACTCACATCCCACTCATCTAAAATCAAATCTAGAAGTCACCTCACCCTATACCCATACAGCAACTCAAAAGGACAAAAACCTGTGGATTCCTGGGGCACCTCCCTTCAAACAAACAACACATGGGGCAAATATGTGTCCTACTCCCTCTTAAACCTGTCTGCAAATGCCCATAGCATGGTCTTTAGTGTAGAGTTTAACCTCTCAACCAAATCATTAATCTGTGGGTGGTTGGGGGTGGTCGTCAGGTGCTTCACCCCACATTACTTCCACAAACAAGCTAGTAGGTCTGACATGAAACTGGCACTTTTGTCAGTCAGTATTTCTTTTGGGAAACCTACCCTGCTAAAAATCTCTAACAAAGCATTTGCCACCTTTCCTCCATAAATGGAGGATAGGGCCACAGCTTCAGGGTGTCTGGTAGCATAATCTACTACCACTAGGATATAGTTTTTCCCCTGTAGAACTTGGGGTACTCAGATGCCCCACAATATTCATAGCTACCCTTTGAAATTGCTCCTCAATTACAGACAAGGGCATCAAAGGAGCTTTCACCTTGTCTCCTGCCTTGCCTACCTTTTGGCATTGCTCACAAGTCCTGCAGTACTCTGTTCCATCCATGGAAATCCTAGACCAATAAAAGTTCTGCCTAATACATTTCTTTGTACGTTTTATACCCATATGACATGCAAGGGGAATATCATGGGCTATGGCTAGAAGTGCCAGATGGTAGGCTCTGGGCACTACCAACTGCTGTATTCTCTTACCCTCTAGCCCTCCTTTAGGGTCCACTCTCTATACAGTAACCCTTTTTCCCAGTAGACAGATTCCCCTTTTCCTTAACAATCAGGTGCCTCAATGGCTACCTTCCTCAGGCCTTGTAATGTAGGGACTGAGAGCTGAGCTTGTTGCAACTATCTCTTTGTAACCCTTCCTGGCTCCCCTTCCACAGGAAGTCTGGTATTCTCTGACAGTGGTGCCTCGTTTTCAGCCTGTGTACTACTACTCACCTCTGCCCTTGCAGTCACTCTGTCCTAAGGAACATCAGTACCCACAAGCAGCTGTGGCTCACCTTTAGTCACACTGCTACAGGGTAGCTCCCTCTCTAAAGTAACCACCACACCAGTTCTGGCTTCAAGTCTGCAGTCTGTCTGGGTCTCCCCTAGACTGCCAGACCCACATGCTTTCTACAAGCCTGAATGCATGTCACTGCATCCACACAAGGTACTGCATTATCAAAATAATTCCCAATCAGGACATCTGCAGGGATATCCTCAAACATACCTACTTGCTGGCTTCCTTTTCCACCATCCTATTCAAGGTGAACCCTAGCAAAAGGAATTTGGAATGTGGTCCCTCCTAAAGTTCTGACTGGAGTAGACTGCCCAAGAAAGTAGTGCTCCTCCTTACCCATTGCAGGCTTCACAATGGCTAGGTCAGAGGCTGTGTCTCTCCTAGCAGTGGCTTCTCTCCCATTTACTAAGATAGGATATAACCTCTTGTGGTAGTTTGGTACCCTTGTTGTCTCGCGACAACTTACTGCTGGCATTCTGTCATTCCCACTTACTGGCTCTCCCACCTTGTTTTCCCACCTTGCCTCCATGGATATCTGTATGCTACTTGGCCCCACTGGATGCATTTAAAGCATTTAACCTATGGTCCTGGATGCATATCTGGACTAATGGCTACCCTGTTACTTGTGGACTCTGTTGGGGAGGGTCTAGGTTTCCCACCATGGGTTGCCTTAGACCCATGAGCAGCTTTTGTTGTATTTGTTGTATTTTGTATTACTTTATTGCCTTTTTATATTTTGAATACTATGATTTGTTTTCTTTACCTTGTGTTTTACTTGTATTCTGCTTTTATTTGCATATTAAAACTTCAAAAGAGACCACAGCTCTGTCTCTTGTGAGTCAGGCAGAAATTTTTTCTCCACCCTCCCACCCGCTTACTGCCATGTTCTTAAATACCACTGTCTTTCTAGTTGCCTGCCTCTTATGTTAATTTGACCATATATCTCATTTCCTCTCTGCTTTCACTGGCTTGTGTGAGTAAGCATAACATTACCATTTTGTGAAATCACTCCCCTTCAACTATTTAAATGTATTGGCCATCCTACTGTATTCCATAGTACCAGAATACAAAAGTGACCACCCCCTTTCAATCTATCTTGCTGTTTTAAAAATAGCGACTCTCTACTAAAACTTAACTTTTTAGACAGGTAAAACTTAAGTTACCTACTTTCACATCTAACTTATCTAGTGCAGACTGCAGTGTTTTGGATAAACCATTTTTTTCATCTTACCTTTAAGCATCCCTGTGACTAGCACTTGCTCTAATACCTGCTGGAAAGCACTAGGAGGCCTTAAACTGATACAAGCACGCAGCTCTCCTTGTTAATAAGAAGAAATTAATTGTAGGCACTAAACAGCCTATAACTGTAAAGTACCTTTCTAAGGCAAGGGAAAACAGCTTCTGTACTTTACAAAAAAAAGCACCAAACCAGGCATGTCCAAAGGTCAGCTTCCAGTGATATCTCCTGTCCACCTGTTGAATCTGGGCATACTGGGGCAATGCAGCAATTGCCTCATGTACACAGACAACCCTCTCTTCCTACCACCCAACACTACAACCTGTGAGAGATGCACTTACATAGCCAAACTGGAAGCAAAGCTCTCTCCACCCAAGACTGTGCTAGACAGTCAAGAGGAGAAGATTAACACCCGCACTATACCTAAAGCAACACATAGCCCTTCTAAACCCACACCACCAACACCCGCACATAGCAACATTAAATCCACATATGTGGAGGCCCTTAACTGTAACCTGCCCAAGCAACAAGGACCTCTGAAACTGAAGCGCAAACAAACACCAATCACAACCAATGTGTCACATAGCTCACAACACCAGTGTGCCACCCAGCAACAGCCCCTAAGGCAAGACAATGTACCTAACATTTTAGTCAAAGGTGACTCTATAGTCAGGCACACTGATGTCCCACTCACCAGGCTGAACAAGGAGAAAATTACAGTCAGCTGCCTGTCGGGTGCCAGGATCCGACACATAACGCATACACTCAAGTCACTCCACAACAAGTACAAATATGACTCTGTCACTGTCCATGTTGGAGTGAATGACTTGAGACATACCTCCCTGGACTAAATGAAAAGAGATATGGAAGAGCTCTCGGATCATGTGGCCGAGGCAATTATGACCCTAGCCCTGAGTAGCATCCTGCCTTCGCACAGAATGATACCACAATATAAGGACAAAATGATTGACTTCAGCAATTGGCTAAGCTTCTGGTGTCATTCAAAGGGGATCCAGTATCTCTCTGCCTGGGGCATAATCGACAGACCATGATGCTTTGCCAGAGATGGTCAGCACCTGTCTCCCCTGGGATTCAGGTTACTGGCTAAGGTTCTTGCCACCCCTATAGTGCCTTTTATGCAAAATGAACCTCTGGTAAACCACCACACCAAAACTCCAGTACGAAGCAGCAAATAAAAACTGCGAAAATTTATTAAACTGTGAGTGAAATAAAATGAAATAAAATTGTCTAAAATCCTTACAAAGTAGTCCTTTCAAAATAGATAAGTGCTTTCGGCATCTAGCCTTCTTCAGATCATAAAGTTTTTAGGACTAGTACTTGCGATTTTATAAAAATGAATAGCCAATGAAAATCATAGCATCAAGGAGTAATTTGCATTATAGCCAATCAAAAATCTTATACAAATTCACTAATTCACATTCTCCATTGGTTTTAATATATTCAATCATCTTATTTGAAAGGCTGCCTATAACCTATCACATAGGTTCAAAGTGGTTCCATGACTGAAAGTCTGGCGCCAAAATTATGTTAAACAGTTGTTTTATCCATTACATACATTGGCTACACAAGCCCAATGCACCCATTGGAACTCCCATTCAATCGCTACAGCCTTCAGCCATTCAATAACCACATGACAGGTTCCTAGCTGCCTATCAACCATAAAAAGAAGTGATCATAAATATAATACACAAATCCCATATATAGAAATCATCCATCCACATTAAATAAAAAATAAAAATATCGTGTGTGCTTCTCAGATATAACCACATAACGGATCTTCCAAGATAAGAAGATCCGTTTAGTTCTGGCAGCAAAATCGCACTCCATTGACATTTATTGTCACGTCATCTCAAGTCGATGCTTAAACCTAACCAAAACCAAACATGAATGGACAATAAAAGGGTGACAAGCTCATACTGTATCTATAACCGTCAACATACACTTATTACTCCGCCTATACAGTTTATGGAGCTAAAGCAAAGCATGTTTCTGTATTCCTATGCTATCTATTCATAGGTTCATACTAGGCTATCTGCCCTAGGGCATTTATAAGCCTAGCCAGAGTGTGTATGGCTTTCGCCACCCATTTTAAATTAATTTTGCTATGCCCTTTTTCGAGGTTAGTATACTGCGCTTCTGTAAACTAATTCCAGTGGTGAGAATCAAACCTTGCACTTTGCGGTTGGAAGGCATATATCTTAACCACTGCACTACTCGGCCTCCCCAGTATTGAATAAAAATAATAAATAAAAATAAAGATATAAATATAAATAAAAATAAAAATAAAGATATAAATATAAATAAAAATAAAAATAGAAATGGTTTTCACTTTACTTAATACTACTTCAGTCTCAAAGACTCTCATTAAGATTATACAGAGTATAAAACGTCATATATCATTAGCATTTCAATTGTGTTGTTAAATGCACCCTTTTGAAACCAATCAGAGTACTAAAGCGAGCAAACCAAGCTCAGAAATTTTCAACACAGTCGAGCAGAAAATAAAACATCATTTGCCATTTGCATTTCCTAGATAATAATAACCAATTTTGCTGGTAGATGCATCTTTCTAAGTCGGTCAATGTACTGGTATAGGCGAACCAATTTACCTAGAAACAAACCTAACATCTTCCTTCTACTCATCAGCACAATAGTTTCATTATTATTTAAATGTAAGTGTCCCTTTTTGATTGATCACTATAGGATACTTATGTGGAAAGGGGGGAGGGGGTACATCAACCTAGCCTCCTCTCAATCAGAGGCGCCTCAAAGCACACAAAAGCACTCAGAAGCAGCACGACTAACTAATTGAATCTATAACTGGATCATCGTCAATCAATCAAAGGATATAGTCTGGCGATCAACCAGTCAATTCTAGGGTGACACAAAAAAGGGCTAAAGGGCTAAGAAATAACGTACATGCTTGCAAAAGGAACCATTCACTATTGATGGTCCCAACTAATGGCAACCAATCACATTATCAGATGTCCATATTAGAGCCAATCAGTATACCAGTGGAAAAACAAACAATTCATGCTATCCAAAGGCAATGTAACCTCCTAATCAATCCTTTCACACAACATGTCTACTTTCGATGTTCCATTTGGGTCAATCACTAATAAATATGTATGTAAGAATGGAATATTCACAATGTTATAGCTGTCCTAAAAGTGAAAACTGTCGTTAGATAATTCTGTGAAAACAACAACCCTTTTATGATGGGTAGCTCATAACAGAAGCAAATAAGAAATAGAAATATAAGAACACTATAACTGGCTGGTCAGTGTGTCTTCATGTATGAATGGAATTACGTCATCCATGAAGACCCTATGGGACAATAACAAAAATTTTTTGCATTAATATCGCAATATAAATAAGAAAATGATATTAAATGTGCATATATAATAATCTGAGATATACGAATAGATCCTAAAATAGAATATGAAAATAGAAATAAAAATGAAAATGAAAATCTCAGGATGCAAGAAACTCCCTTACCAGCCTCAGTAAGTAACTGAGATTTCTCATAAAATCCTCCAAAGCTAGTTACGAAAATAAAATTGCCAAAGATTCCAAAGACAACCGCAAGGCATTCTATAACTATGTCAAGAATCTAAATGGCAATGCTCAGATCTGCTCTGAGCTAAAACATAATGGCATTAAATATACTGATCCCAAGGATATTGCCAATATCATGGCAGATCGATTCAGTGCCGACTTCACCCCCCTCTCACCCCGTAAATGGCCCATCTCAATACCGGAAGATTGCCAAATTCCGGTAATAATGGCCACACAGGTAAAAAACGCACTCTCCAAAGCTAAGAATACAGCATCCATGGGACCAGATGACATCCCAGGCTGTGTACTACATGAACTACAATATGAACTGGCACCTCACCTAAGTGTCATGTTTAATCATAGCCTCACCTCAGGTTTCGTGCCCACTGAGTGGCGCACAGCTGCAGTTATCCCACTCCACAAGGGGGGATCCACCTTGGACCCCGGAAACTACCGTCCCATCAGTCTGACAAGCCTTATCTGCAAGGCCATGGAGGGTATTATCATGGAACTTATAAACAAAGACATTGGCAACCTTCAAACACTGGACCCCACCCAGTTTGGGTTTGTGAAGGGCCGATCTTGTCTCCTGAACCTGATTGACTTCTTCAAATCAGTCTCCAGAGCCATGGACAAGGGTAAGGTGGTCCACACAGCCTATCTAGACCTTGCCAAGGCCTTTGACACCATCCCCCACTCTGGAATCATAGATAAACTTAATAAACTGGGCATTAATCCCTACGTCACCCAATGGGTTGCTAACTGGCTTACTGAAAGAACCCACACTGTAAAAGTAACCGACTCCAAATCCAGCTCCAGACAAGTGACAAGTGGAGTACCTCAGGGTTCAGTCCTGGGACCGCTCTTGTTTGGCATCTACTTCTCTGAAGTACAGGCCAACACTAAGGGACTCTGGCTAACAAAGTTCGCAGATGACTGCAAACTGGGAGCCATTATTGAATCCCCAAATGATGTGGATACTCTACAAAAGGGCCTTACAGAAACAGATGCTTGGTGCCAGAGCCATGGGCTCAAGCTCAATGCCAAGAAATGTATAGTTATCCCTTTGGGAAAAACATGTATCCATGAATTACCATATAGGTGGCAGTACACTAAACACCGAAAGTGTGATAAGAGACTTAGGGACACAGGTGGACAGTGGTCTCACCTTCAATAACCACATCGCCACAACAGTCAGGAAATCCTTCTATGTGGCACACCTCATCACTAAGGGCTTTTCATCCAGAAAAAAGGAGGTCATTGTCCCACTGTACTCATCCCTCATTAGACCCATTATAGAATACAACGCCCCGTTTGGTATGTACCTCTCAAGACATCTGCAACAACTGGAAAGGCTGCAGAAATACCTCACTAAAAGAATCATAGGCCTAAAGCAGATGCCCTATGCTGACCGCCTTAAAAAACTCCAGCTATACTCTGTCGCATATCGTCTACTCAGAGGCGATCTCTGTTTAACATACAAGGCCATGTCAAACCCAGAGCTGTTGGACATGCTACACTTAAAGAAATCCCAATCACTCAGAGCCACACGCTCCAGGGATCTAAACCTTGTCATCACAATAAACAAAACATGCTGGAGGGATAGGTTCCTGACCCAGAGACGCCCCAGACTCTGGAATAGATTGCCCATACATGTCAAGCAGAGTGCCTCTCTGGCCCTCTTCAAAAGCAACCTTGATGATTGGATGGGAGAAAGGAAATTCACCCCGGGGATCATGTCAGTTGCCCTGCTAGACAGGGGTCCAGGGAAGTAAATAGTGTGGGAAGAAATAGCCAGGGAATTGTTATGGCTAGGCTTGTATAGGCCCTAGGGCTGATAGCCTAGTACCAACCTATGAACCTATGAACCTATGTCTTAATGTTTTTCAGATGTCATGGTATTTCTTCTGGTTTTTAACACTGGTTTCAGTGGAACTACGGTGTTTAGCCCAGGGGGGGCGATTTGCTCTCATATTGGTTATCCAACAAAGTTCACGAAGTTCAGTTCAATCTGAACATCTCCTCCTCTGTTGGTCTGAATAACTACTTCAATTGCTTTAATAAGAAAACTATGGGTCGAATTGTTAACTATATGCATAGCAAGCGCATTATTTGGTTCGTTTTGTTGTATGTCTCTTAGATGACGTAATATACAATCTTTAAAACGCTGATCAGT
Organism: Protopterus annectens; assembly: GCF_019279795.1. Classification (NCBI taxonomy): domain Eukaryota; kingdom Metazoa; phylum Chordata; order Ceratodontiformes; family Protopteridae; genus Protopterus; species Protopterus annectens. Next base: position 1,937,422,088 of record NC_056729.1, on the reverse strand, counting down.
CTTTCCAACATAGAAAGCATTGCAGTGATGGCAGGTAGCCAGATATACTAAATGCGCTGTAGTGCAATCTGCACAGACATTGAATTGGTATTGTTTATACATGTGAGGAAGAGAAAATATGTTGGAACTGTCAATGAATGGACAAGCTTTACATCTTTGGCATTTAAAAGTGCCCTTTCTATCTGAGCATATTGCTTGTGAAGTGAAGCCATCTTTGTTGCATAAAAGCCTTTTTATATTTTTCATATTCTTGTATTGGAATTTCGGTTTATCCCCTACCACCTTTTTGATATTTTCATCCATGGTTAATATAGCCCAATGCTTTCTTATTACTTCACAATTATGTTTATTGTCAGAATTATAAGTCAACAGACATTTCAGCTGTGTGGATTGATTATTGGTAATAACAGCTTCCTGTTGTGGGAAGGTGGTCTTTTTTGAAAAATAGGGGCATCCTTTACCTTTTCTTATTTCCTGAATGTTGTTTGAGTAAGAGATTACTTTCAGGATAAGATCTTTCCTTTAAATATTTCTGTATATTATGTTGTTCCTTTGTAAATTCTTCATCATTGGTACATAATCTTGAAATTCTCAGAATCTGATTTTCATAGATATTTTAAAAAATGTGTCCTGGATGCATACTTTGTTTATGCAAGTAATGATTCCTCCAGGTACCTTTTCTGTGAATTCCTGTACTTATGCCTTGTTTTGGATGTAGATGGATCTTTACATCCAAGAAGTCAATTACTTCATTTGATGAGTTTGCCTTAAATTCAAGGAAGTTTGTACTTTCATTGATATAGTCAATAAAGCTATTCAGCTCGTCCATTTTTCCTTTCCACAAAATAAAAATGTCGTCAACAAAACGACCATAATAAAGCAGATGTGGGGTCCATACGCTGTTCTCAATGAAGATTTTATTGTACTCCCATTCAGCTAACACCAAATTTGAATAACTATTAGCACATGGGGTGCCCATTGCTACACCCCATGTTTGTAGATAGAAATCATTGCCATAGACAAAAATGTTACTTTCAAAAACTAGTTCCAGCAACATGCATGTAGGTTCTACTGCAATTCCATTCCTTTGTAAAAAGGCTGTAATGGTGGATAAGCCATATTCATTGGAAATTACAGTGAATAAGCTAGTGATGTCCATAGTTACTAGTAGGAGATTATCAAATTCTGTCAAATGATTAATTTTCCCAAAAAAGTCACTCAAAAAATTGCCTGTGTCTTTCAAGACTGTCCACACAAGTGGTAGAGCTTTTTTCAACTCATTCTCTACAAAAACAGAGAGAGGTTCCATTATCCATTTTCTCCCTGAAACAATAGGTCGTAGGGGTGGATCATAAAGGTCTTTATGGATTTTAGGTACACCACTTATGTTGGGATATGAGGGATTAGAGATGTTGAAAAAGTCATGTTGCTCCTGAGTAATACGCCTTTCCATTAGTAGCTCATATAGGAGACTACGGAAGAAATCAATTCTGGTCATAACTTCTCTCTTGTTTAGTTTTTTATATGTTTGTTATCATCCAACATAGTTAACATTTTATTCCTATACCATTCTGCTTCCATTACAACTATGCAGCCTCCTTTGTCCGCTGGTTTTATAACCAAGTTATCTTTCTGTCTAAGTTGTCTTAGGGCTTCATTTTCTTTGGCTGTCATATTATGAAAGGAGCCTTTCTTCCTATTGGTAGAATTTCTTATTCCAGACATCTCTTCTTCACATAGTCTTAGGAATAGCTCAACTAGTGGAGGGTTAGGTGGAGTGAAAGTGCTTCATTTTTTAAGTAGGTGTGTTCCACGGGTATTATCTTGGCCAAAAATACATTTTAATGAGATATTTCTACAGAAAAGTCTAATATCTGTCATGAATTCATTCAGGTCAGATGTCAATGATGGTATAAAACGTAGGCCTTTACTTAGTAGTGTCCATTTTCTGAGAGTTGTACATCTTCAAGGCCAGTGGTCTGTGATGCAGCTGTGCCCAAGGCTGCAATAATTTCTGATTTAGTCAAGTTGACATGCGCCAGTCCTTTAGCCTGGCACATCTCAGCCAACTGGCTGCTTGTCAGCTTGCCATGCTCCTCTGCTGACATCCTTGCCTTCTCTCCCTGACTAACTAAGCTAACAAAAAACATAAAACAGTTGTGATATGAAACTCTGAATGTTCACTGTGTGGCTGATTGAGAGTACAAACACCTTCAGTGAGCACTATTTACAGGCTGCAGGAATTCAATAGCCAAACAACTGAATCCTAATATGTGAATATCCCACCACTACAAGCCAATTAATATGTGATGTGGATATCCCTCCACCGCCCACCAGTTATTATGTGATGTAAAAGCCTCCGGATCCACCAATAAGTGCCACAATACCAAGTTTTAATCCAGTTTAATGGGACAAACGGATGAACTGACACGTATAACAGTATAGACTCTACAACATGTAAACATAAGTTAAGCGCTTTCAACCATTACATCTGGTCTTCTTCAGAACTAAAACGCCATCCTCTTCATACAGTTTAAATAACTTAATTGGCGCCAAAAAGTTACTGCATCTTAAAGCTACATGAACGCTTTTTTTCATAGCGCTACATAAAATCCTATCTATGCATAAGCGCTTTTTTAATAGCATTGCATTAATTCCAATCTATATACATACATATGCTAAATGACACATTAATATAAAATGTAAAATAATAAGGGTCATAATTTATAATAATTTGAATTTGACCCTTTTGCACATTAAACTGGATTAAAACTTGGTATTGTGGCACTTATTGGTGGATCCGGAGGCTTTTACTGCAGTTCGTGAGTATGTGGATTTATTATTATGTGATGTGGATATGCCACCATTGCCCACTAATTAATATGTGATGTGGATATCCCACCACTGCCCAGTCTGAATCTAGCCTGTGCTATTTAAGGCAGAAGTAGCATTGATAAAAAGTGCTGAATGAAGCAGTCACAGCAGCAAAAATAAATGCATAAATAAAAATCTGTTGTTAGCTCTGCAATGAGCTGGACATTGAGGTTTCTAACACAGTTAAAGTAAGCTTTATAGTACTTCTCCTCAGTTGTTATTTTTACCTCAGATCTAGCTTTGGACAATTTGATCAGGGTCTGGAGTTCCATGTTTAGCGTAGCAAGAGTAGCTTTGGAATCCCGACAGTTAAATTTATTTTTGTGTGCAATGAGCTTTTTTTTTTTTTTTTTTTTAATTATAGAGTCTGTTTATATTAGGGCGGTCATGGTGGTTCAGCGGTTAGCATTGGTGCCTCACAGCAAGAGGTTCTCTGGTTCAATCCTCGGCTGGGGTGCCTTCTGTGTGGAGTCTGCATGTCCTCCCTGTGGTCATGTGGCTTTCCTCCAGGTGCTCCGGTTTCCTCCCACATCCCAAAGATATGCTGTAGGTGGATTGGACACTCTAAATTGGCCCTAGGTGTGAGTGCATGTGTGTGTGCCTTCTGTGGAAGGTTGGGTGCCGGGCTGGCAACTCAACACTGTAAAACTCCACTGCTGATCATGAGCGGACAGGTGATCTGCTGTGGCGACCCCTAACCGGGAAAAGTGGAAAGAAGAAGATAGAGTCTGTTTATATTACGGTTCCATCATAGGGGTATATTTATAAATTTGGCATTGTATTTATTTCTGAAGAGGAATGCACCTATTTAGCTATTTACATGTGTATAGAATTTGGCAGTAAAGCATTTTGCATAGACAGTGGGGGTCACAGAGATGGAATGGGATTTTGAATTTAGGTAGATCAACACTCTGTTTTAGTAGATTAGCCATTACAAAATTTCTGAATACCAAGGTACTGGAAGTTACTTTAGACTTCAGTCATCTGGTGAATATGACTGATTTGTGGTCAGATCTGACCAGCTAGGAAGTAGCAATAGGTGGTAAGCAAAGCTTCTCCATACTAGTAAGGGCCAAATCCTGGATTTTGTTGCTCTTGAATGGGGTGTGGACTAACTGATCCAAGGAGTTTGCATTGAATAAAATTCAGAAATTTCATGTTTGAAGATATACAAGTCTCCCAGTTTATGGACAAGTAGTTGAACTCTCCTAGGGAAAGGTGCTTGGCTAAACACACAGGGACTCTCTACTAGTTGTGGAGAAGGTAAGTATCCATTTAGTGATAGAATGTGTGATAGGCTCTAAAATGCTACACTAATGAAGTGCTTCCCCAGGTTTTGAACCAGGTCTCTGTGATGTTGCATATATCAATGTTTTCCAGTGCCTTAGGAAATGGAGTTTATTTGTTGTTTTTTTTTTTTTTTTTTTTGTTTTGTTTTTTTATTAAGGCTCTTAGTGTTGAGCAGTAATACCCTAATATTAACCACATTCTGTTTTGTTATGAAAGAAGGCTTGAATGGCTGACATTGCCTAAAAGACACACTTTGTGGTGTAGACAAGCATTTAGCCAATATACGAAAGCCTTGTGGGAGAGATGCAGGCCATCCTTCGCAAAACGGGACTGTCTATAATATCCTCCCTGGCTAATATACATTGAGCCCTCTTTGAAAGACACCAGATGCTAAGACAGTTGTTGAAGATAGTAATTTTTAGTTTATATTGTGGCATCATTCTTCATGATGGTGGAACTCTGCTCAAAGCTAAGTTCATATGATCCTCAGGCACACATTCTGGCAGCTTCGTAGGTTCATATGTAAATATTAGGCTACCAGTCTGCAAACTATTAGAAGCCTAGGCATTAACCAGAAGTCAGAAATGAACCCTGTAACTTGTGTCTGTGAGGTTAAGACCTTATCCATTTTACCAAACCTCCATCATGTCTCTTCACATAGTCCGGGGAGTTGCATTTCAAGTAATTTACACTAATGTGTACTTGTAGTACAAGGACACGAGTGCTTGTGTAATGTGGTGAATCCTGGTACGTGATAAGCAGCTGATCATAAACCTCTCCTTGCAAAGCCTGGTAAGTGGTGCATCAGTGTATCTCAGTATGGACTCCACAGGTGAATATATAGTGTATCTCACTATGGAGTCACCTATGACTTTGATATTGGATTGTGTGGAGTTTTGCCTTAAAGGCTTTTGAACTTAATCAGTGTGACTTAGATGTATGTTTCATGGTGGATGCCACCTCTGTTGTGTATTTATGAAGCTGATGGTGGTACTTATTTCTTCATTTACTTTTAGGAGGCCTTTGTCACTTAGAGAGATTACATATATGAACCGCAGCATATAAAAGTGTATGTGTTTGGCTGAGTTGTGTGTGTGGTTTGTTTAATGTTGTACTGACAATCTGCTTGTTATTTATAATGTCAATATGTGAGAGGTCTGTCTTCAATAAGATGGTATAACTAAGTCTCACACACTTTGTCTGCTGGTTTAAGTATAGGTGGTTGTCAGTAAACATGACACAATTGCTACATTGTATCTCAGAATGTTCACTTCAACTGGTCTAACTAAAGAGATGGTTGGAAAGTGAAAATCCATGGTTCCAGTGTTGTAAGGGGAGTTGCATTTATGAAGTTTGGAGTTGATTTACTGGAGGTGCTATCTGTCTAAAACAATCTAATTCTGCATATAAAGAAGAATGTGTCACCTACCACAAATATATCTGTCCAAAACCAGTAATATAAGTTTTCACTAGGGCTATGCATCACCTAGCACAAACCAGAAATTTTTTGCACAACTACTATTAAAAGTACATTAAGAATTGAAGGATTAGGCTGTATAGTAAAAGTTAGCATCAATAATGTTTAATGTGTCATATCACTGAATAGTTGGATGCGTTGGGTCTATATTACAAGATCGAATGCTTTTGTGATCCAACACCTAAACATCAAACTTGTAATATCGAAAGCAAAAAAAGCGAACAGCCGATTTAACGCAGGAAACAATTTCCCTTGCCTGTTCGCCGTATTTTGCCGTTTTGTCTACTGTAGAGTGATCTAAAAGTTGGTATATTCAGTTGGGCGGGTGTGGCCAACAGACGTGTTTTCCTGCGTCATTCGACATTTTTGGGTTCGATATTACAAGTTCAATGTTTAGGTGTTCGATCACCTAAGCATTCGATCTTGTAATATAGACGTGGATGCATTGATCTAAATTCCCATATTTATAACACGTATGATAATAAACCAAAAGTTCTATGCAGCACACCAGCCAAAAGTGAGACACTTGAATTTAGCCTCACTAGTGAGTAATGCCAACAACTAGCCAGGGAACCTTCTTCTGCCAGCAGAAGGAAACCAGTAAAATAATTTCAGCAAAAAACACTAATTTATTCCCTCACTAGATTACCCAAGAATAATAAAGTACTTGCACTTTTAGGAATTATTCCAAGGCTAACTTCCTACTTTTAAGTGACACTCTGGCAAAATTTCAATACTCACCAATCCCAGGAAGCACAACTGCTTATGTAGAGTCATCCACAAAAACCCTGTACAGTCATGTATTTGGCATGCCTAGAGGCAGCAGTACCTACCCAAAATAAGCACAGGACTAACTTTGAAAACAAGCTGACCTAGTGGAATTTGAGCATCAATAAGTTGTGTAACAAAAGGAAGAAAATGATGGCCTAAACCAGAAAGTACAATAGCCAGCAAGGTAAGATCTCCTTCATCAGACTGAATAAAGAACCCAGAAGGCAAATTAAGTTTAACACAGTCACATCTGAAAGAAAATCAGCCTTGGCCTTTGACCATATGTCTACTGTAATAAGGACATCATTCTATGTAGCACAACGTATAAGCAAGTGTATGGCATCTAAGTCCAAAGATGCCATTGTTCCTCAGAACTCAGCTCTAATCTATCCAATCATTGAGTACAATCCCCCTTCAGTATGTACTTGACCAGGCATGTGCAATAAAGAGAGCATCTTTAGAGGTTCCTCACAAAATGAATACATGGTTTAGAAAATATGTCCTACACAGACTGCCTCAAGGCCTTATTCCAGTACTACTGAATGACAATTTATGCCTAACCTTCAGAGCAGCCTCTGATCCAACTCTTATGGACCTGTTGTAGATCCATAAAATAAATATCAGAAATAACTGATCTAAGGACCTGAACCTCATCTGCAAAATAAATAAGACATGTTGGAGGGACATACATGTGTCTCATAAACTACCTCCTTCTCTGGAATAGACTTCCCATTCATGTAAAGAAGTGTTCCTCCATGCATTTATTCAAGAGCAACTTGGATCTGTGGATAGGTAATCATACATTTACCTCTGGTATGTCACTTATGTCTCTGTTAGAAAGAGGAAGCCTATAAATGTTTGACCAATCATACCCAAGTTTTACCCACCTGTTAAATGAATGGTATTATAACCTGTCAAAACTACAGTTGTGAAGCATGGCTAGGCCTAAAAAGGCCATTTAGAACCATTAGCCTTGTAATCACCTGTAAACCTATGAATCTTTAAATAGCAGTGATTAACTTTATGGCTATTACCTGGCTGCTACTAGTGCTAGTATCAGTGCAGCTACATTGCTCCTTTTCTCACCATTAGCAAAGCACTATTTTAATCCTAAGCTAGTTCTTAGAAGCAGGTTTCAAGCTTTTTGATGAAAAGCAGTTTTGTCCCAAATGTTTGAGGGGCTGAAGACTTTCATTATCTTTGTAGATTCTCTGGAGAGCACATACAGCAGCTCAACACATGAGAGATAGGTTGTGCAATGGACTAAAATCAGACCAGTCAGGGAAGTCCCATATACATTCCCCAATTAGAGACAGTCATTAGACAATATCTCCATACTTCTTCTCTTTCTAGGGTCTAAACAGTAGCACTCATCCCAAACTTGCTCATGAAAAGCTGTTGTCAGACTTTCCAGTGATTGATAGTCTCTAAGAAGGCCAGAAAATAATATCCTTGTGTTCCCTCTCTCACCAGGAGTAAAAGAAAATCACTAATCCCAAGCTGATTCCTGAGAAGTGGTTTGTAAGCTTCATTGATTAGTAGGCTTGCCCTCCTGTTTGTGAATTCAAAAGCAGGATGGAAGAAAATGGATTAATACCCTATGTATTGCAGTGTGCAATAACAACGGGAGGATATGGAAGATGGAGTAACTGATGATTTAACAGTCTAAGGGGAGAAGCGTCCTAGTTTGAACTTCCAGTGCTTACTAGCATGAGCAAGTAAGATGAGACTGGGAGGAGCTTCCTATGTCAGCTGTACAAAAGGCACTGGCCAATCAAGTGTGACTTAGTCTCAAGACACCAATAGGCTAGTGGCAGCTTTAAAAGATTAAAACTTTTTCATTTCCATTTTTCTGTTCCTCTTAAATAATAAGTTTTACTTATCAGCTTCTCCCACAGATCACTAAGCCTTAATGTCTCTGCATTCAGAGCAGAGAACAGAGCATACATATTTCCTAACTTGGCATAAATGCTTAAAACTCCAAGATGAAAACAAATTTACAGTGCAAGAAATTTAAATCAAAAACAATTTAAGCTAAAGCAAATTGCATTATAGAAGAGCAAAAGCATAAAAATAATACACATTTGCAAACCTTAAATATAGAATTACAAAGCGTTCTCACAACAGCAGCAGGTCAATGGCAGTCGTCTAACTTTGGAAAAAATTCTCTGAAGTTTATTTGGGATATAAACGTACCCATGTAAACACTTTCATGCAAAAATTGAAAATCTTCTAGATTATATAGGACACTTCGGAACCACAACACTTAAGAGTTTACTGACTAGAATACCCACATTTTAGATGAACTGAAATACTAATAAGCCAACTGTACTTCTGTGACTTTCTCTTAAACAAAGTATACTAATCAATATTTAATCCTTAAGAAACTTCCTCAAAGCAAAAGTATAATCTCCTTCATATTGTACAAAATATACTGTGTGCCATGATTGTTTATACTGAATGTCCTCAACAAGTTATCATTTATATACTGTGCAAGTTCTACTGTCATTTATTTTCACTGTGTAATGGCATTCTGCTCTGCATATTTCTGTCACTAAGAATGCTATCTATATTTGTATGGTTTCTTATTACTGTAAATCTTATCCTGTTGTATAATAATTATTGTTTATTTGTTTGCTGTAGTAATTTTTAATTTGTTACTGGAGCTTTTCTCCCCGGGCCTCCACTGAAAAATGAGTTATTCTGACCCAGTGGACTTTCCTGGTCAACAAATGTCAATAAATAAATAAATATAAATATCCTCCCATCATTCCTTTGTATACTGCCTTTCCGTTTTCATTTCCCACTCTTTTCTACCCTCTGCTATTGGTTTGCATTATTTTATATGTGTTACTAATTATCTTGCAATACTTCGGTTCCTTTGTTAGTTTTTCCAATGAATTTCAACTCCCTCTTGCCTAATTTGTATGTTCCTGGCTTTCAAAGCAGCCTCTGATACAGCACTTGTGGACTAGTTTTACATCTGTAAAGACATCCCTGTTGGTAAAGTTTACATTTGTGATTTCAGCTACTTTGTAAGTATAATATTCTGCATGGCCATCACCATTCTCCTTAATGGATTGTATCCAAAATCTTACACTTTCGTTATTTCTGAAACTTCTTTCTGCTTGTGTTATGTGTATGAGCCTTAGCAGCATAGATCAAAATGACCCCTACAGATCCGATAACCCTAAATATCCTTATTCTGCACAGAGATACAACTTGTCCAGTTAAATTTGCCCTCTTTCCCTCAAAAATAAATTCCTTCAGTTCTTTATTAATTATGATCCACAGCATCTCCTCTAGTTGAAAAAAAAATATGCTTATCCTGTATGTAGTATTAAAGGGATTAGAAACATTTTCACTGCTGGTACTTTTTTATCCATATCTGTAATCAATAGCTTCCAACTTCTCAATTTATGTATCATTGTTTCTTAATTTTTTTCCATGCATATCCTTAGCTGCCATAATAGAATCAACTTAAGCAATACACCCAAATACTTCCTTACCATGTCCCCATAAATATGGATATTGCAGTACCAATTCATGCTTGGAAACATAATTTACTGCTATAGCCATTGTTTTATCTTCATTTATTTTCTACATTGAAAAAAATGTGAAACTGTCTCAAAACATTCCACAATAGTGAAATATCCTTTTCTGGATTTATCAAGAACAGATTTATATCCAAGTGGCTTAATGTGATCATATATTGATTAGTACTCTGTTATGACATCAGTGACCTGAGTTCAAACTTAATCATGGCAGTATACAGAGGAGTGGTGGAGCACTTATCCGACAGTTGATGCAGAGGCTTGGGGCTGTGAGCTATAGTTCCTGTTGTACAGGGTTTTAATCCATTAGCACTTATTTGCCTGCTGTGTGATCCTGAGCAAGTCACTTCACAAAAGAGTGCTTTGTGGGAGCTTGGAATTTGAGCTAGGCTCCTCAATTGTCCCCTGTACAGCAAGCCTAATAACTACAAATCTGCAAATATGGCAAAGTTTTCTTCAGTACCATATCAGCTATACTATTGAAAGTGTGAGTCCTTTATTTTCTTTGCTTTTGGTTCTAAGTATAAAGCAAATAAAGTGAAAAGAGGACACTAATGCTTGTGTCCTCTATTCAAATGCACCTTATAGAGATGAGCCCCCCCACCGGTGTTCTTGCTTCCAACCATCCGTATATCATTCTAACTAACCTCATTATTCTTTCGGAAGTCACAAATGGTATCATTTCCCTATTCATAAATTCCAGGCTAACTCTATTAATTGCCTTCTTTGCATCAAGACACACCAACAATAGTAATGTCTTCTTGTACTCAGTTTCCCTCTTGATGATCATTGTTCTGTTAATGTTGTAAAATATTTTCCTCCTCCTCCAAGAAACCAAATCGCTCTATATCTATCAGATCGGCAACCCTTTAGTCATTCTTGCAGCTAGCATAGACATGCTTTATAATAATGGTCAAAAATTGAATCTGTTGTATATGTTTGGTTTAAAGGTTTTTGCCTTATTTGGGTAGTACAGCCACTATAGCTTTCTTCCAAGATTCTAGTATTATCCTTCATTTAAAATATTGTCAAACAAAATCTTACACATATATGTTGCTTACTATCTAAATTCCAAACTTTCACATGAATGCCATCTGTCCTGGAGACTTCCCTGTTGATTAATTATACATCAATTATTTTCTCTTATCCCCTCGTATCTTAGCTATTAGTTTTTGAGGGTTATCTTCTTCTGGCATAGTCACACTTAACTATTCCAAAAATATTACTAGCCGTGCCATTTTTTTTGTACCTGATTCCTCTGCTTTATGCAGATTTTCATAGAACTTCTGAAATATCTCTAATCCCACATTAAGGTTCCTGGTTATTTTTCTAGCCAGAGGCTGCCTAAAGTCCTTCCCCGGGATTCACAAAGCTCAGTGCATGAATAAGACTATTCTTGCATGGAGTGTTCATGTCCTTTAACAACAGTAGCATGCCTTGCATATGCATGAAGGAGCGCTGGTGTTTAATCTACACGGACACAAACCAAGAACGAGTGCAGGGGGCGTGTCCAAGTAGTGCACGGACACTAAACACGCCCCCTGCACTCAGAAAGTGCTGTACTGCACTTTCTAAGCTGAACTGCCATAATACTAGAGCTTTGCTCTAATATTATACCAGCATTTCAATGTTCGTGGACAGTGAAATGAAAAAATTAGCATTTCAGTGTACGTGGATACTGAAATAAAAACAGCAATAAGAAAGCAATGCAGGGGGTGTGTTACAAGTTCTGTAACACACACCCTGCATTGCTAAAGTGCCATATGCTAAAGCAGGAAATGTGTGCAAATGCACACATAATGGGGGGGGATAAATCCCCCAAAAGTGGAAAAGCACAAGCACAGCCCCACAAACATAGAAAGCTGATAGAGGACAGGCCATGCAGCAGCATGAATCACATAAGGGTAGAAGTCTGAAAGCAAAAGCAAATGTATGGCAGCATTCCCTCACAGCAGTTCATGTTAGCAAAGGCACAAATGATGGGGGGAATAAAACTACATTAGGGACACGCCTGAAAAATTGCCCTCACACACTTACAGGCTATGGGTTAATGGTTAAGGTCTTCACCTCCCATGCACAATGTGCAAGGTTCGATCCTGACCGCTGACCAATGCCTATTTGGAGTTTGCATGTTCTCCCTGTGTCTCTGTGGAGTTTCTCACATTTCCGAAAAGCATGCTGTTTCACCGATTTTTAAGAATTAAGGGTGATGTGCAGAGCTGTAGTAACTACAGAGGGATTAAATTGATCAGTCACAGCATGAAGTCATGGGAAAGAGTAGTGGAAGCTAGGTTAGGAAGGGACGTGATGATTAGTGATCAGCAGTATGGTTTCATGCTGGGAAAGAGCACTACAGATGCGATGTTTGCTCTGAGAGTGTTGCTGAAGAAGTACAGAGAAGGTCAGAAGGAGTTGCATTTTGTCTTTGTTGACTTAGAGAAAGCATATGACAGGGTGCCTAGAGAGGAGTTGTGGTAGTGTATGAGGAAGTCGGGAGTGTCAGAGAAGTATGTAAGAGTAGTACAGGATATGTACGAGGGTAGTGTGACAGCGGTGAGGTCTGCAGTGGGAATGACAAATGCGTTTAAGGTGGAGGTGGGATTACATCAAGGATTATCTCTGAGCCCTTTCTTACTTGCAATGGTGATGGACAGGTTGACAGATGAGATCAGACAAGAGTCCTGTGGACTATGATGTTTGCAGATGACATTGTGATCTGTAGTGAGAGTAGGGAACAGGTGGAGGAGACCCTGGAGAGGTGGAGAAATTCTGTAGAGAGAAGAGGAATGAAGGTCAGCAGGACTAAGCCAGGATGTATGTGTGTGAATGAGAGGGAGGATAGAGGAATGTTGAGGATGCAGGGAGTAGAGGTGGTGGAGGTGGATGAGTTTAAATACTTGGGGTCATCAGTTCAGAGTAATGGTGAGTGTGGAAGAGAGGTAAAGAAGAGAGTACAGGCAGAATGGAGTGGGTAGAGAAAAGTGTCAGGAGTGATTTGTGACAGACAAGTACCTGTTAGAGTGAAAGGGAAGGTCTACAAGAGGGCAGTGAGACCAGATATGTTATATGGGTTGGAGACAGTGGCATTGACAAAAAGGCAGGAGTCAGAGCTGGACGTGGCAGAGTTAAAGATGTTAAGATTTGCACTGGGTGTAATGAGGGTGGACAGGATTAGGAATAAGTATATTATAGGGTCAGCCCAGGTTGGAAGGTTTGGAGACAAAGCCAGAGAGGCAAGGCTATGTTGGTTTTGACGTGTTGAGGAGGGATACAGAGTGTTTTGGGAAAAAGATGCTAAGGATGAAGCTGCCAGGTAACAGGAAAAGAGGAAGGCCTAAGATAAGGTTTATGGATGTGGTGAGAGAGGACATGCAGGTGGTTGGTGTGACAGAGCAAGATGCAGAGGACAGGAAGAAATGGAAACAGATGATCCACTGTGGCGACCCCTAATGGGAGCAGCCAAAAGAAGAAGATGCTGTTTCCATCTGAAACTCACCAGCAGCAGCACAGACTTTACATGGTGCCCTATATGGGGAAGAGTTGTACAGACCAACCTCTTTGGACATCTACTGTGGTGTGCTGTATCCTCAAGATAATAGAACATGGATCACAGACTGCATGCCATGGCATGGTTAGCCACTTGACGGTGTAAAATGTGGCTCTAGGTGATTCAGGCATGTTGATTAATGTCACCAAAAATGGGCATGGGTAGTTACTGGTGATAAGTGGGTTGAGGACCTGGCCTACTCTGACCCATGTTGCCCAGCTTGGGTTACCTGGGATAGTTGGACGTAAAATCAACCAACATGAACTGAGAATTGCTACACTTAATGTAGGTTCACTGACAGGACACAGCTTGAAAGTGGATAACATGATATAGGGAGGAGGCTGGATATCCTATCTATCCAAGAGATGAGATGGAAGGGCATGATGATACGGAGGAAGCTGGATATCCTACGTATCCAGGAGATGAGATGGAAGGGCATGATGATACGGAGGAGGCTGGATATCCTACGTATCCAGGAGATGAGATGGAAGGGCAGTGCAGCAAAGCCACTTGGCTTGGGATCCAGAGTCTACTACTCAGGTGAAGGGCAGGCTAGAACTAGAAATGGTGTAGGAATTGTGGTGAGAGAGAGGCTTCAGAAGGCAGTGAGGCATATCAGATTAATGACAGACTCATGACAGTCAGACTCCACATGAGGACTGCCTGGGTCCACATGGGTGGGGCAACAGGAATAAAGAAGGAGAAGCCCTTCTAGACTTCTGTCTGGCAAATGGCTTGATAGTAGCCAACACATGGCTTGGAAAGAGAGACAGTCACAAGATCACATACAAGAGTAGTCAACATGCAACTCAGATAGACTTTTTCCTAGTAAGGCACCGGGTAGAATCCATAATTGCAAAGTCATCCCCAGTGAAACAGTCGGCCCACAGCATAAACCATTAGTTGCCACAATCAGCTGCAAGCAGTGGTGAGAAAAGGCCCTAAGGTCAACAGAGACCAGGCTGAAGACCTGGAAGTTGAAGTACAACAGTTCAAGGAATTTACTCAAGGCTCTAGCACCCCAAGAAGATGAGGAAATAGGTGGAGTTGAAGAAGAATGGCAGTGCCTAAAAACAACATGTGTTAGGACTACAGAAAAGATATGTGGCCAAGCCAGGTATGGAAATAAGGTACATAAGAAAAGCTGGTGGTGGAATGCAGAAGTCCAGGAAGTCATAGAAAGAAAGAAGGAGTGCAGAAAGAAGTGGGAGATGGAAATGACTGATCAGGCTAGGAAGTACTACTGGTTGGCTAACAAAAAATCTAAGAAAGAAGTTGCAATAGCAAAGAATAGGGCATCAGAGGCACTGTACCAACTTTTGTAAAGTGACTCAGTAAGGGGCACAAAGAACTGTATCATGTTGTAAGGCAAAGACAGAAAGATAAAGAAGCTTGTCAGACACCCTTCATAAGGGATACCAGCAACAGCCTGCTCACCAGTCCAGAGGACATCAAAGGCAGATGGAAGGAGTATTTCCAGCAGCTTCTGAATGAAGAAAACCCCACAGATGCTGTACTGCCCTGTACTGGCCCAGAAACAACCTATGATGAGAGAAGAAGCGGAGCCCACCCTAGAAGAAGTAAGAACAACACTAAGGAAGATTGTCAGGGAAAGCAGCAGGCTCAGATGAGGTCACATTAGATATGATAAAAATGCTTGGTGAGATAGAGGAGAAATGGCTCCTGAGGGTACTAATAGCAGTGTGAAGTGAAAGGTGTATCCCAGATGACTGGAGAATAAGCATACTTGTGCCAGTGTAGAAGAACAATGGGGGCATCTACAACTGTGGGCAGTACAGAGACATCAAACTCCTATCACATTGCATGAAAGTTCTGGAGAGGTTGATTGATAAACGGATATGCAGAGTACTAGAATGTAAGAATGGAGATGAGTAGTTTGGATTCAGATCAGGATGCAGCACAGACCCAATGTTTGCATTGAGACAGATACTTGAGAAGAAGCTAGAGATGAGGAGAGAGTCCAACTGGGCATTCCTAGACTTGGAGAAAGCATATGACAAGGTCCCAAGAAAGCTGATCTTGGCAGTACTGCGATTGTTTGAAGTCCCAGAAACATTGGTAGAATTAGTGCAGGCTATGTACAAGGACCCAATGACTCAAGTATGAACAGTGTTCGGCCTCACAGAGGGGTTCCCAGTGGGAATGGGTGTACATCAGGGTTCATCTCTGAGCCCACTGATATTCATACTGGTGATGGACTACATTAGAAAACAGGTTGGAGGGGACAGATCAACAAAGCTGCTGTATGCAGATGATGTGGCAGTTCAGGCAGACTCTGAGTTAGAACTTCAGCAAATGATAGGAGAATGGAATGCAAATCTGAAGGCACATGGGATGAAACTAAGCATAAATAAGACAGTGTTAATGGCAGCAAATTGGGGAAATCAGAAGAAGCTGAGAACAGAGATAGAAGGGAAGATAGTGGAACAGGTAAACAGCTTCAAATATCTGGAAGGGGTAGTTGAGGAGAAGGGTAGCCTGAATGAAGAGGTCAAAGCTAGAGTCAGAGGGCTTGCAGCTAACTGGCATAGAGTATCAGGTGTAGTCTATGACAGAAGAATGCCAAAGAAGCTGCAAAGTAAGGTGTACAAGACAGTGGTGTGACCAGTACTACTGTATGGTACAGAAACCTGGACAGTAAAGGCAAAACAGTGAAAGAAGCAAGAAGTGATGGAAATGAAGTGCCTGAGAAAGGTGGTAGGATGCACACTGTGGGACAGATGAAGAAATAAGGACATAAAAGCAGAAGCCAAAGTAGCTCCAATTGCAGAAAAGATCAAAGAGAACAGATTATGGTGGTTTGGGCACATGTGTAGAAAAGCAGAAGACAATCTGGTGAGGAAAATTTGGGACAGACAGGAAAAAGGTAAGAGGAACGAGGATGCCCAGCAAAGAGGTGGATGGATCGTGAGAAAGAAGATCTGTGACAGTCAGGCATGAGTGTTGAAGATGGCAGGAGTGTGGCACTGAATTGAGAGAGGTGGCGACAGTTAACACAATACCCCGACCCCATGTAGAAAAATGGGAAAAGGGGGCTGATGATGATGAACAGGATATGTATTAGCAGGAGTCCCTGAAGGATAGAAGCCTGAAAGCCAAATCAATGCCAGTATTTCATGATTGCAGTCCAAAGTATTTGTCAGAACACCACAATACACACCCATATAAGCTAATAATATCATAGTAATATATAACTTTTTTTACCAGTAGCCTAAAGAATGTTTAAGTGTAGCTAAGTGGGCATGCATGTTATGGCCATCTGCTTAGCATAGCTTAAACATCCCATAGCAGCTAAATGCAAATAGACAAGTGGAACTTCCAAGTAGAAGTAGTGCAGTGGGTAAAGTTGCTGCTTTATATGCAGGCATTCACAATTTGAGTCCCATGACAGGCAACTTATTTTCCTATGTGAAAGTAGTGTTAAAATTATTTTAGTAAATTTAAATTATGTAGCAAGTTATTTTGTCAACCAGGGTAGTGTAGCAGTTACAAAAGTGAGATGTCAGTGTAGAAAAGATGTGAAACCCCCATATAAACACAAGTGTCCCATACAGTATAGTCACAAAATAATATAATTTAATGAAAGCACAAAGGGGGGTTCATGGAAGGTAAACGTAAAATTATAATGTGTATACAAATATTATTTTATAATAGAAATGTCTAAGTATAATATGCTTAAACGTGCCTTCATCACTCTGTATCCATCAGACCCTGTTCTGACCAGCAACAAAATAGTCAGCCCTGCCAAGTCTTACAATCACATCAAAGTACCACTACACCATCTGAGCTGTAAAAAACTATAATGCATTAGCAAACATATCATGCTTTCTGGTCATTTAACATTAATGAAAAAAACAACAGCCCCAAGTGTCAAACCATGATTCTGGGCACTATAGTCAGAGGGACGTACCACTACACCATCTGAACTATAGGACACAATGTTGCTTTTTCAAACATATCATGCAATAGAGGCATACAGCATTAGGGAGAAAGCTTTTTGGAATCAGTCATGTGTTGTATATAGACACACACACACACACACACACACACACACACATATATATATATATATATATATATATATGTGTGTGTGTGTCTGATGAAACATATTTATGAAAAAGTAGAGTCATAATATAGATATATAGATATACATATATGAAAATATAAAGGAAAAAAAAAATATATATATATATATGTGTGTGTGTGTGTATGTATATAACATGTAGTGTAGTTATACCTCAGAACCATCCCGCTCAACCTGTTAGTGCAAGAAACTTGTACAAAGGCTGTAAAAGTGTGGGGGGTGGGTCACATATAGGGACATATTTCAAATATTGCTGTTAAAAATCAAGACATTTGCTACAGCAACAGGATGCATTTCAGCAGACAATTACTGAAGGATATGAGGATGGAAACTGAAATATTACATCATTATTTACTGACATAAATCCTTGGATCATCACTGTGATTTTCCAGACAAATACAAATAAATTGTGGAACTGAACAAAAGTATGGCCAAGCATTCGGACATTCTGTGAAAATTCCGGCAGTGAAGAGGTGTGCTCAGAAGCCCATAGTGCAATGAATCTGGACCAAGCCTGACAAAGTGGGGGGACAAAGGCATGAAAATAGGGACATATTCAAAATACATCAGTAGATAAGCTGAGAAAGTTGATATAGTAAAACTGTATGTCCTAACATATATCGACCGAAATATCACAATTCCAGGACTCAATTGCTTCTCTTTAGTTAGAGACCTCAATCCCCACAACATCCCACTGATGTGTTAGGAATACACAACAGTTATGGGGACCAGACCAAAGATATCGGCTAGACACCTGGAAATCCTATAAATATGCGGACATAACACAACAGTAGGGAAACTACACTGAGCTGCCAAGCAATGTCCAAACTACAATCAGACTGACATAACATTACCCAAGTCCAGCAGTGGGGCTGTACACATACATTAGCAAATATAATAGGCACTACAGGTATGCAACACTAGTGGAAAACAGACACTGGTGTGAAAGTGCATACCTCCAACAAATCACACCACAGTCACAGTGACATGCCAGTAAGCAAATTGAACATGACAGTATAATACTGTCTGAGCAACAAAATCCCATTTGCCCCTCACACATTACCCCTACATATACTGCCCCAAGTCACAGTGTAGTGGGAATCATGAGTTGCTATGGGACATGTCACAGTCTGCATGTACAAACATATACAGGGGATAGAGAACCAGAAACTGAAGCAGCATACACAGTCAGATAGAAAGGGCCTATGACACTCACATGTATCCCCTCCTTACACTGCCCAAATAACATGTACACACCACTCTGCTACACAATCCTGACAGTCTTTTAACAATGGGCAGACATACACAAACCTCTCAAATGTACAGTTTCCCACAGTATATATATATATATATATATATATATATATATATATATATATATATATATATATATACATATATATATATATATATATATGGCCACTTCCTTGTTACATGTCTTTCAGTCTATGACATCACTAGGATGGTAGCAGGAATGAATGCAATAAAATAATGATGCTACATACCTTTGAACCTCTTGGTGCATGACATCTGGACAAAGCCTGACATAATTGGGTTACAGAGGCGCAGACACAGGGGTATATTGGACATATTGCTGTGATAAATGTAGACAATTGCTGGTGATACTGGCTTTGTTGTAGCATATACTTTTTGAGGGATATGAAGTCAGCAACACCAATGGATGTAAGCATTTACTGACTGCATTCCCCAGAGTATCCTATTGTTTAGCCAAGGAAAACAACTGTCTGGGGAACAGACCAAATATATGAGCCATGCATCTGGACACGGTCTAGGCCTCTGGACAGTGTAGAGGTATGACCGCAGTGATGTAACAGAATGGAAATCTCCTAACAGCTGCCAAACATGTCACCCATCACCTTGTGAAATGCAGTAAGACCAACATGACCCCCCCCCTCACATCACCTCTGGGAAATTACCCATGTATATTCAAATATAGCATGTACTACAGGGATGGAACTGTTATAAAAAGCAGATAGTGGTGCAAAAATGTCCACCTAAAAACATTTGCACCACAGTCACAGCAACATACCAGTACCTAAAATGAACTCTAGAGTAGAACGACTGTCTGAACAAACATACCCTGATTGCCAGTCACACACTACACCAACATATATTGGCCCAATTCACAGTGTACTGGGAATCTTGAGGTGTTACAGGACATTTCACAGTCAGCCCCTACAAGCATACAGACATCATAGACTGCCAGTAACTGAAGCAGCATGCAGAGTTAGATAGGTAAAGGATGCATGGCACTCACATATACTAATCTCCATACCCAGCCCAACAAACATCTACACACAACCTTACTGCACAATCCTGGCAGTCTGTTCACAATGGCCAGGCAGACATAACTGCCATATGTACAGATTTCCACAGATTTACCAGGGTGTGAAACCATAATTCTGGCCACCACTGCATGGTAATTAATGATATAGCATACGTCTGTACCTTGTAGTGCAGGACATCTGGACAACACATGGCATACTTGTGGGACAGGAGGCTGAAAAGATGGACATATCACACATAATGGTGCTACAAACTGAAACAGTAGCTGGTGTTACACGTGATGTTGTAACATAACATCCCTGAAAGATATGATGTCTGGGACACCAATGGATGTCAGCAGTTACTGACTACAATCCTCACATTATCCTAGCAACCCCACAAAAAAAATACATTGTTCCAGGAACAGACCAAGCATAAAAGGCAAACATCTGGCCAGTCTGTGGACAGCATGCTAGATGAGAGGTATGTCAGAGGCATATCTCTGTCAGATGTCAAGTCACCCAGTAAATGCTTGTCCAGACTAACCCTGTCA
Organism: Protopterus annectens; assembly: GCF_019279795.1. Taxonomy (NCBI): domain Eukaryota; kingdom Metazoa; phylum Chordata; order Ceratodontiformes; family Protopteridae; genus Protopterus; species Protopterus annectens. The sequence goes on along the minus strand of NC_056729.1, from coordinate 1,937,401,631 downwards.
ATCTGCCAACCCTCCATGTGTATAGCAGCACTAATGACATGCAATCTGTACCCAATTCTGGAGCTTTGTCCCACATGTTGTTGGCCTGTCTCCACATGTCCTTTCCTGTGAGGTATTTCCACCTACTGTCTGTGAAGCTGTAGCCCCCACACCTCCATAATATCCCCCTGCACAGGCAAGGAAAATGGACAAGGCCCAAATGAAGGGCTTCCCATATGTTGGAATTATCAGCAGTGTCCAGGCCCATAAAACAATATTATGTGGGCACCTACATAGCTTTATGGCCTCAGCAATACCCAACAGGACATCAACTCCCTAAAGGTAGGCTGAATGCCTGTGGTGGACAACAGTAATATGCAACTACCATCATAGATCATAGGACAGGACGAGAAGGGGCAGGTGCCTCATTGGAAGCCATGTCACCTTGTTCTGCACAAGCAAATAAAGTCACAGGTGATGTACCCTAAGGCTTTCTTTGAGATCAAATTGGAGACATCCACCAAGGCCATTCACTAGGCCTTCCAAATGTGTGTCTGCAATTCTAGAGGCAACACACATATCGGTTTTGTAGTGGTGGGCAATAACACCACATGTACATATGCCATGGATATAAGAAACTGGCTGCAGACAGGTGACGTGTAAACATACACTTTGTAGATAATTGTTATATATAACATTTATAACATGTTATATATACATTTGTAGATAATTGTTATATATAATATAATACAGGGAGATAATACTCCCTGTCTCTAGCTGCAGTTAGTCTCCCAACCCCCCCCCCTCCCTGTTCTTGTTGTGGTATTAATCTTGGTGGCTTTGGAATTGCCCGCCCCTGCTGTAAATCTGTTTTTGAACACTCCTACTGGACCCATATCATTTGCTCACTCAACTGAGTGCAGTGAGATCATATTTTGATTTCCGACACTCCTGCCAGTCCCATCTCCTCTGCTGTGTACAGAGAGCGCACTTGGGAAGGACATCCCCTATAGCATTTTAATCTGCTCTGTTCCCTCCCACTCCACAAAAAAAAAATACTAAATAGTTTTTGAGCTGCTCTTACATAACTGTCTTCTACCTTAATACCTTAATTTGCTGTTCTGTGTGCTTTTAAGTGTTCAAGTGCTCTTATTTCATTTTTCATAAACTTGTTTTTATCATTTTTAACTTATCTGCATTTATTTAAACTGTATTTGCCTTAATTTTGCTACACACTCAAGTGTGCTAGCTTGTACATCATTTAAAGTGTTTTTGTTATTGTCATTAGTTCATTCTTTCTAATACAGAAAGAACATTTTGAGAAAGACAAACCACTTAACCAAAAAAAAATATATATATATATATATATATATATATATATATATATATATATACATATATATTCCAAACTTGTTTTCTGCCTTTCCTGTAAGTAGGCTAATCCAATCCAGATACTGATTTGCTGTATCCAGGACTGTTTGTCAGCTTCTGTGCCCCAAGTCTTTCTGTGTTGGAGGGAAGCCTTCTAGCTTATCAGTGGGAGTGGTAAGCACTAGGTAGCCTATCTATCAAAAGAGTGGTTTCTGGCTTAGATATTGTAGTTTATTGGCCATTTCAGCAGTTTTTCCATCTCTTTCAACTTTCTGGTTTAAAAGCCTGCATTTGCGCTTGCTTCCCACCTTCCCTGTAACTAGTTTAGCCCAGATACAGATTTGCTGTATCCAGGACCATTTGTAAGCTTCTGTGCCCCCAAGCATTTCTGTGTTGGAGGGAAGCCTTCTAGCTAATCAGTTGGAGTGGTAAGCACTAGCTAGCCTATCTACAACAAGATCCAGATACAGATTCTTAGTTTTAGCACTTGAATTTGCTTATCCGTGGTCAGCACTTGTTCAGAACTTGTTGTAAGCACTAAATAAACTACAAATTACTACAGCCCTCACCCTTCCTCATTACCTAGAGGAAAACAGTTTTGGTATTGACTTTCCTCACACGCTTAGAGAAAAACAGCTCTTGTACTCACTTTCCCCACTTGTCTAGAGGAAAATATTTTTTTTATCCAGGCATGTCCAATGGTCAGCTCCCAGTGTTCTCTCCTGTCTATCTGATGAATCTGGGCATCTTGGTGCACTGTAGCAATTGCCTCATGTACACAGATAACCCTCTCCTCCTACAATCCAACACTACAACCTGTGAGAGATGCACTTATCTAGCCAAACTGGAGGTAAAGCTCTCTCCAACCAAGACTGAACTTGATAGTCAAGAGGAGAAGGTAAACATTTGCACCACACCACACTCATCACATAGTCTCACTAAACCTACACCACCAAACGCCACACATAGAAACACAAAAACATTCACAGAGGCTTTCAATAATAATCTGCTCAAGCAACAGAGACCTCCAAAGCAGAAATGCATGCAACCTCCCACCACCAACACAACCCAAATAACACATATGCCACAGACTCAGTGCACCATTCAACCACAGCCTATAAAGCAAAACGATGTACCCAACATACAAGTCATAGGTGACTGTAATAGTCAGGCACACTGATGTCCCACTCACCAGGCTAAACAAGGAGAAGGTCACTGTCAGCTGCCTGTCGGGTGCCAGGATCCGCCACATAACCTACGCACTCAGGTCACTCCACAACAAGTACAAATATGACTCCATGATTGTCCATGTTGATGTGAATGACCTGCGATGTACCTCCCTGGACTACATGAAAAGAGACATGGAAGAACTCTCTGATCTTGTAGCCCAGGCAGGTATGACCCTAGCCCTGAGTAGCATCCTGCTATCGCCCAGACTGATACTGCAGTAAAAAGACAAAATGATTGACTTCAACAATTGGCTAAGCTTCTGGTGTCATTCTAATGGAATCCAGTATTTGTATGCCTGGGATGACATAGTCGACAGACCATGATGCTTTGCCAGATATGGCCTGCACCTGTCATCCCTGGGGATTCCAGATACTGGCAAAGGTTCTTGCCGACCATATAGTGCCTTTTTTAGGCAAGGTTGAAATGGCAAATTCACCACCATAACAGGAACAGGCAAGCAAAAACTGAGGGTAATGCTACTCAATTCTAGAAATCTAAATCTCAAAATGCACTCACTGAGGCACTCCTTAAAATGGAGAACATTGATGTCTGTGCATGACTGAGACCTGGTTCAAGGCTCCAGAGAGCACCCCTGCATTACCAGGCTATAACTCATACCACACTTTTCGGCCATCTAACCTGGACCGGAACACCAAAGGCGGAGGTGTGTCCATATTCATTAAGGATGTCCACACCTCCAGGCTAGTTGCTCTGCATAATGCAACCGAGGTTATCCAAGTGCAACTAACTCTGGGCAAAACTGCAATCCAAATTGTAGCTTGCTACAGATCCTCCACCACACCCCAGGATTTCCACTCCTATTTTCTTGATATTCTGGAAAATATTAGGGTTCAAGCAAACACCCTAATATTGGGTGATTTCAACTATCCCACCGTTAACTGGGAAAGCTACTCATGTACCAACTCCTTCACTCAACGCTTTCTGGAATTCATAAATTCCAGTGCCCTGGATCAACTTATCCACACACCCACCAGGGGCAACAATATCTTAGACCTAGTTAATACCAACATGAGTGACCAGTGTTCCACACCTAAAGACAACTTCTCGTTGGTCAGATCCGACCATAAGCTAATCACCCTAGATATCCACATCCCACCCCCACCCCACATTAAGAAAACCATGGTAAAATATTTCTCCAGAGTCAACTTTATGCTTCTTAATACAGAAGTGGTGAACTTCATGACACCCATGCAGATGGACAATAAAGTTACGACTGCTGAATCCTACACAAATGCACTCTGTAAGCACTTACATGAGTGCATAGATCGTGTTATCCCAAAAAGAACCAAGATGCTATCCCCCAAAAAAAGGAAGCCAATCTGGTGGTCCCTTGCCATAAACAAACTCTACAACAAAAGGAAGAAATTGTTGCAAAAGAGAGTAAAATCCCGTGAGTAGAGGAGCTCCCTGGTCAGCCTCAGCAAGAAGCTGAGGTTCCTTATAAGATCCTCCAAAGCTAGCTATGAAAACAAGATCACCACTGATTCTAAGGACAACCACAAAGCATTCTATAGCTATGTCAAGAATCTCAATGGCAACACCCAGATCTGCTCTGAGTTACAGCACAATGGCACAAAAAATACAGAACCAACTGATATTGCCAACATCCTGGCAGATAGGTTTAGTGTTAACTTTACCCCCATCTCTCCCCCTAAAGGGCCCATATCTATACAGGAAGAATGGAGAGTCCTTGTAATCACAAATTCACAGGTAAAAGCAGCACTCTCTAAAGCCAAAAACACAGCATCGATGGGACCGGACAACATCCCAGGCTGCATTTTACATGAACTTCAGAACGAACAGGCTCCCCACCTAAGCACCATGTTCAATCATAGCCTTACATCAGGCTTTTTGCCCACTGAATGGCACACAGCAGCAGTTATCCCACTCCACAAAGGGGGAGCCACCACTGATCCTGGGAACTATCGCTCTATTAGCCTGAGGTGCCTCGCCTGCAAGGCCATGGAATGTATCATCATTGAATTCATAAACAAAGACATTGGTAACCTCCAAACTCTGGACCCCACCCAGTTTGGGTTTGTGAAAGGTAGAACTTGCCTCCTGAACCAGATTGTCTTCTTTGAGGCAGTCACCAAAGACGTAGACGAGGGTAAGGTGGTTCACATAACCTATCTTGACCTTGCCATGGCTTTCGACACCATCCCCCATTCTGGAATTATAGCTAAACTCACTAAACTAGGTATAAATCCCTTTGTCACAGGATGTGTTGCTAACCGGCTCACTGACAGAACCCACACTGTAAAATTTGCAGACTCCAAATCTGACTTCAAACCAGTGACAAGTGGAGTACCACAGGGCTCAGTCCTGGGACCTCTCCTGTTTGGTATCTACTGCTCTGAAGTACAGGCTAACACAGACGGCCTCTGGCTAATGAAGTTCGCAGATGACTGCAAGCTAGGAGCTATAGTCAAGTCCCCAAATGATGTGTACATCCTACAGAAGGGCCTCACTGAGACAGATGCCTGGGGTCAGAGCCATGGCTCAATGCCAAAATGTGCATTGTTATCCCCTTTGGTAAAAACTCTGTACCCATGAACTACCACATAGGCAGCAGTCTTCTTAACACCGAATGTGTGATAATAGACCTTGGGACCCAGGTGGACAATAGTCTCTCCTTTGATAATCACATTGCCACAGTAGTCAGGAAATCCTTCTACATAGCACACCTCATCACAAAAGGGTTCTCATCCAGGAAAAAAGAGGTCATTGTTCCCCTTAATTCGACCCATAGCCATTATAAAGTACAACACCCATTTTGGAATGTATCTCACAACACATTTGCAGCAGTTGGAAAGGCCACAGAAGTACCTCACAAAGAGAATTACTGGCATCAAACAGATGTCTTACACTGATCATCTCAAAAAACTCCAGCTTTACTCTGTAGCATATCGCCTACTCCGAGGTAATCTCTGCCTAACATATAAAGCTATGTCAAACCCAGAGCTGTTGGACATGCCCTACCTAAAATAATCCCAATACCTCTTAGCTACACACTCTAGGGACCTAAACCTTGTCACCACAATAAACAGGACTTGCTGGAGGGATAGATTCCTGTCCCAGAGACTTCCCATACTCTGGAACAAGCTACCCATCTATGTCAAGCAAGGTTCCTCATTAACACTCTTCAATAAAAATCTTGATGAATGGATGGGAAATAGGAAATACACCCTGGGGATCACTTCTGTGGCTCTGCTCGCCAGGGGCACAGGAAATTAACTTTCTTGGGTTGGCGTAAGCCAGGGAACTTTGTTGGCTAGGCTTATTTAGGCCCTTGGGCCGATAGCCTAGTACCTACCTATGAACCTATGAACATCACCCCTGTGTCACCCCATAGGTAGACATGTGCATGTACAGCACCTGCCCCCCCTCCCCTCATGATCAGGACGCAGGTGTGTAATGCCCTCACAAAGGCAACACATAGAGGTCTCCATAGGCCTGATACCATTCCTGGCTGTATCCAACATGAACACAGGCATGGGCTCTCAGATCGCAATACAGTGAGGAAAAGGATGTATTTTCTTAACTGCACTGTACCGCAATCTCTGTACATCCCTTTGAACATTTATATTAGCGAATGCACAGGACATTTGCAAATATAAACATTTGAACATTCAGAATGTACTGAAATGAACTATTCGAACATCTGTAGTTCAAATTATTCATAGGTGTATATTCTGGCATTGGGATTTTAATAATAAACCTATTGGCAAATATATCAGACACTACAGGAATGTCACAGCACTGAAAAACAGACACCTGTGTGAAAGTGCATACCCACAGCCAATTCAACCAGTCACAGTGACATACCAGTAAGCCAATGGAACAGTACAGTATAAGGACTGTCTGAAGACGAACATCTCAACATGTTTGCACCTCATGCACTACCCCTACATATACTGGCCTAATTCACAGTGTACTATGATGCCTGACTGCAGTATGAGACATGTCTCAATCTGCCCCTACAAACATATACAGCTAATAGACCAGCAGAAACAGAAGCAGCATGCACAAGCAGATAGAAAGGGAGCCATAACAAATACATCCACACTCCTCCCTACACAGGCCAAATAACATTGACACAGTACACTGCTAGACAATCCTGAAAGTCTATCAACAATTGCCAGACATACACATTCCTCTCAAGTGTACAGAGTCCAACAGAATGTCCAGGCTTTCCCCTCATATATAAGGCCTCTTCCACATAACATGTCTGGCAGTCTGATACATCACTGGGATAATGTCAGGAATGTAGGCACTAAATAATACTATACCATACCTATAAACCTCTTACTTTATGACATCTGGACAAAGCATTGTAGGACAGAGGCCCAAAACTAGGGCCATATTTGAAATATTGTTGTTATAAAACTGAGAATGTTGCTGTTGTAACAGGGTTAGTTGTAACATATCTTTTCTGAGGGATATGAGGTCAGAAACACAAATGGATGTTAGCAGTTACTGACTGCAATCCCCAGAATATGCTACTGATTTTCCAAAGACAAAAAATGTCTGAGGAACACACCAAACATAGGAGTCCAAATTCTGGCCATTCTGCAGATAGCCTTACAGGTGAGATTTATGTCAAACACATAAAACTGTCAGAGTTAAAAGCACCAAGGAACTCCATGGCCACATAAACCCTATTAGACAAGCATTAATCCAAATGTATAACAGCAATACTTACATTCTGCCCCTATGTCTGGAACATTCTCCCCCATTCTGTTGGCCTGTCTCCACAGTTTTGGTTGCAAAAGGTATTTCCAAATACCTTCTGTGATGCTGTTGTTCACACACCTCCATGAAGTCCCCCTCACTAGCATGGAAAAGTGCCATTGCTCACATGATGTACTTAATGATAGGAGTGGGTTGCAATGCCATTGGCTATATGAATAACAACACAGCTGACCTGCATGCAATTATCAAGTGGAGGACACCAACTGGTGCACAGGCCGTCAGCTGCTCATGAGCATTACCTACCAAAGGCAAGCTGCTGCCTATGTAAAACAGATGTACACCCTACATCCTTGAGAGAGAGAAAGAGAGAGAGAGTAACAGTGAAAAGAAACATAAAAACCAAGCAGGACATAACCACCTACACTTGAATAAAACAAACAGGTATGTCAAACAAGTAAGCATGTAATGGACTGCAGTAGGGGGTATGTAAGATTGGGAAATAGGAACTGTAACATATATGTCTCAACAAGACTTGCTGTACTGATATATTGCTGATCAGAACCTATGGCCACAGCATCTGGGTCTGTCTGCAGTGACAAAGATCATAGGTCAGGCCCCTGAGTCACCCCCAGAAAGGATGGCTCACATATGACTACTACTGCTGTGTGTATTGAACAATAGTGACTGTGACAATGTTAGGCCAGCTACTGGAATGTCGTACATATCCATATCTTACTTGTGAATATACTTGGTTGTCTCAGAAATGTGAGAGACCTATACATGGTTTTTGCATAGTAAAGTACTGTTGCACACGTGTGTTGAACTGCATGTGATATACTGAGCTCATACCATTAAACTGTCCAGCGTTATGCACACTGACCATATGTGTGCCTCATATTTGTAGTCATTTACTCATACAGTCATGTCATGTCTAGCAAATCATTGGCAAATCTATGAAGACTGACGTTACAACATCTCCTCCTTTTTCTTCTGGCTATTCCCATTAGGTGTCGCCACAGTGGATCATCTGTTGGTATTTCTGCCTGTCTTCTGCATCCTGATCTGTCACACCAACCACCTGCATGTCCTCTCTCTCCACATCCAGTAACCTTATCTGAAGCCTTCCTCTTTTCCACTTACCTGGCAGCTTCATCCTTACCATCCTTTTCCCAATATATTCAGCATCCCTCTGCAGCACATGTCCAAACTGATGTAATCTTGCCTCTCTTGCTTTGTCTCAAAACCGTCCAACATGGACTGACTCTGTCATATACACATTCCTAATCCTGTCCACCCTCATCACAACCAGTGCAAATCATAACATCTGGAACTCTGCCATGTCCAACTGTGACTCCTGCCTTTTTATAAATGACACTGTCCCCAAACCATATAACATAGCTGGTCTCACTACCCTGTTGTAGACCTCCCCTTTAACTGTTACTTGTACTTGTCTGTCACAAATCAGTACTGAAACTCTTCTCTGCCCTCTCCATCTTGCCTGTACTCTCTTCTTCACCTGTCCTCCACAGTCATCATTACTCCGAAATGCTGATCCCAATCATTTATACTCATCCTGCATTGCCAACTCTACTCCCTGAATCCTCAACATTCCACTACCCTCCCTCTCATTCATGCACAGATATTCTGTCTTAGTACTGCTGACCTTCATTCCTCTCCTCTCTAGAGCATATTTCCACCTCTACAGGGTCTCCAAAATGTGTACCCTACTCTCAGTACAGATCACAGTGTCATCTGCAATCATCATAGTCAACGGAGTCTCCTTTATGATCTTGTCTGTCAACCTGTCCATCACCATTGCAAATAAGAAAGAGCTCATAGCTGATCCCTGATGTCATCCCACCTCCATATTAAGCGCATCTGTCACTCCTGCCACAGACCTCACCACTGTAACACCACCCTTGTACATATCCTGTACCAGTCTTAAAAATATCTCTGCCACTCATGACTTCCTCATACAATGCCACAAACTCCCCTTTAGGCACTCTATCATATGCTTTCTCTATATCCAGAAAGACACAAAGAAACTCCTGACATTCTCTGTACTACTCCACCAACACTATCAGAGCAAACATTGCATCTGTAGTGCCCTTACCTGGTATGACAGCATACTGCTGACCACTACTCATCACTGCCCTGCTTAACCTAGCTTCCACTACTCTTTCCCATGACTTCATGCTGTGACTAATTAATGTTATCCCTCTGTAGTTACTACAGCTCTGCACATCAGCCTTATTCTTAAAATGGTACACAAACACTTTCTCTCCACTCCACATGCAACCTCTCACTTTCCAAGATATCAATAAACAATCTGGTGAAAAACACCATTGTCATTTCCCCTAAACAAATCCATGCTACCACAGGTATGTCATGTGGACCAACATGCTTTCCAGTATTCATCCTCTTCATAGCTATCCTTACTTCCTCCTTGGTAAGCCATTGCACTTCCTGATTCACCATACCCACGTCATCCAACCCTCTGTCTTGCATTCTCTTAATTCATCAGCCTGTCAGAGTACTCTGTCCATGTGCTGAACACACTCTCCTCGCTTGTGTGTATGTTTCCCCAGTATCCTTTATCACCCTTATCTGCTGCACATCTTTCCTAGCTCAGTCCCTCTGTCTAGCCAACTGGTCCAAGTCCTGTCATCCCTCCTTAGTGTCCAACCTGTCATATAAGTCATCATATGCCTCATCCTTAGCCTTTGCCACCTATCTCTTAGCCATGCACCTCATCTCATCATACTCCTGTCTACTTTCCTCATCTTTCCTACAATTCCACTCCTTCATCCCCAACCTCTTTCTCTGTATACTGTCCTATACTTCTGCAGTCAACCGCCGGGTGTCCTTGTACTTCTTCCCCCATCCACATGTCACACCAAGCACCTTTCTAGCTGTCTCCCTTACTAGATCTGCTGTACTTACCCAGATATTTGGTAAATCATCACTGCCACACTGTGCCTGTCTTAACTCTTCCCAGAACTCCACCTCACAATCACCTTTTTCCAGTTCCCATCATCTGATCCTTGGTGCTGCCCTCACATTCCTCCTCTTCTTCATTATCAGTGTCATCTTACAGACCAATAGTCTCTGCTGCCTAACTACACTTTCCCCTGTCATCACTTTACAGTCTTTCTCCTTCAAACTGGCCCTCCTACATTGAATATATTCCACCTGTGTGCATCTCCCTCCACTCTTGTATGTCACCCCATGCTCCTCCCTCTTGTTATAGTATGTATTCACCACAGCCATGTCCATCCTTTTTGAAAAATCCACTACCATCTCACGTCTGCATTCCTTTGCTTAACACCATACATACCCATCCCTTCCTCATCCCCTCTGTTACCTTCACAAACATGGCCATTGAAATCTGTTGCAATCACCACTCTCTTACCCTCCAATACAGTCATCACCATGTCATCCAAATGACTTCACATTTCTCTTTCTTATCCACCGCACAAGTAACTTGCATAGCATATGCACTAACAGCATTCATCATTGCACCATCCATTTCCAGATTCATAAACATCACTCTATCAGACACTCATGTCGTCCTCCAAAAACACCTTGGCATACTGTTCCATCAGGATAACCCCTACCCCCTTTCTCCTCCCACCCACACCATGATAGCACAATTGTGACCTGGCTCCGATAGACTGAGCCGTACTCCCCTTCCATCTGGTCTCTTGCATACACAATATATCCACCTTCATATGGCCATTATATCAGCTATCTCAGTCCCTTTACCAATCATACTGCCAACATTAAAAGTTCTTACTGTCACTACCACACTCCTAGCCTTCCTCCTCTCTTCCTACCATATGAGTGTTGGACATTCTCCATGGTATGTCTGCCAATGCAAAAGCTACTGTGCTATTGAATGACTCAAGTGTGTTACAACAATATTAAGACAGTGTCACTAATTATGTCCCATTGTCCCCCGTGTATGTGTGGCATTCTACAGATGTCCTGCTCTAACAGGTTGATAGGGATGACTGGGCAGCAAGAGTGTGAATACAGTGTGTCATACTGACATAGAACAGAAATGTATATCAGGTATCACCTGTGCACATGTCAGTATCAGTAGGTGTATCTGGCCACTTCATAATAACAGACATGGGATGCAAAATATCAGTTAAATAAGCTGTACATGTTGTACACGTGTGTAATCTTAGTTACTCTGCATTCAACAGAGTGACATTTCTAAAGCTACTAGTTGTTGCATCACCCTGACACAGCGATGGGTACTACAAAAAGCATGATCTATTTGAAATTGGAGAGGTGTCCAGCTGTGTTATGACTGTGTGTCCATGCCTACTACAAAACAGATGTTTGAACACCAACATAGCTTTATGGAGTCAGCAATACCTTACTCGTATAACCTACCTCCACCAAAGTAGAGCAATCCCCTTTGCTGGACAGCAGCAATACACAAACCACAGACCTGGTCTCTATATTGGCTGTACTGGGCAAATTAGGATCTGGCACCAACTTGGCATCAAGTCAGCCTTTGTCTGATCAAGCATATAAGGTCATAGGTGGAGTACTTTAAGGTTAACTATGAGTACAAATTGGACATATCCACCAAGGCCAATCACAAGCCCATCTTCACATATGTCTGCAATCTCAGAGGCAACAAACTAGCCCACCCTTTAATGGTGGTTAATCAGACAACATACACACACAACATAGCTACAGCCAACCTGCTGCAGATAGGTTTAGGGCAAATATCACCCTTTGGCTCAGCATCACTACAGGTGGATATGCACAGCACCCACACCCCTCCCCTCATCAGCAGTGAGCAGGTACATATTGCCTATTGAAAGGCAACAAATGTAAGTATTCATGGGACCTGATAACATCCCTGTCCACATCCTACATGAACCCAGGCATGTGCTAACAGCTCCATTGCACACTGTAGTCACATAAAGCCTTGGCACCATCCACACCACATCTACACTGAAGATGGCCAATGTCATCTCTCTACACAGACATGAATGAGGAGTTGAGGATTATGAAATTAACTAGCCCTCATTGTGGGGAATATGACACATCAGGACCAGCAGTGGAATGCAAGCAGATACAGTGCCGATAGATTACAGGGGTATGCTGTGGTTCTGAGTGGTGGCTACTTGTATTCAATGTAGCTGTGCAGGTTCTGTACACACGGTTGCCAAATGTATGAGATCATGTGATGTGTTTCCCTTTTTATGTCTTCCAGGTGCAATGTCACATCAGCAAAGGTCTACTTTCTCAGCAGCAGAGACAAATATAATTATAGAAGCCATACTACAGAATCATGCCATAATGTTTGGCTGGAGCCAGCAACATCTCTGAGAGAGGACCGGCCTGTGGGAAGACCTAGTCCACAGGGTAAATGATGTCAGTCTGCACGCATGTACATACAAGCAGGTCTGGCATCCTGCAAATTACCTCATACGCCATGGCCAGCAAAGGGCTGTTGCAGTGGCCAGAGACCACACAGCCACAGGTGGGGGCCCAGCCATGCAGCCCCCACTGACACCCACTGAGGAGCTCCTTATCAACCTTGGGGCACCAATCCCAGTACAACATCAAGGTACTGACCCCCACATGTTGGAGGTGGGGGGCACCCAGACAATGGATGATGAGTGTGCAGGTAAGGCCCCAGTGGAGATTACTAGACTAGTGTAGCAGACATACTTGTATTTGTAGAGTATCTACGTGCATGTGTCAGGTCAGATTGCAGTTTTGGATGGGGTTTTCTAATGCACAGAAGTGCACATCTCTGGTGAAGGACATCAAATTGTGTAGTATTGGGGGTTGTACTGTAAATGTGCAGACATGCTGCATCCATCCAGTACTAATGCCACATGTGAGTCTGCTGACAATACTTCTTTCCCACAACTACCTAGGGACATCCAGTCTGCTGAGGGATGGTAGCCTGTAGCTGGTGAGTATAGAATTGTTCTGTTGTGGTTTGCCAATACCCCAGGCATGTGAAGGCCATGCAATGTATTATGCACAAAACTGTCACTCATAGCCATATTGCTTTATGTGCATGTTCACTTGTGGTAAGGTTAACTGCATTGCATCACAGTGGTCACCACAGGGGCATATCTCATGAGAATGTAACATCCCTGTAGCATACCTCACAACCTCTCAGTGCAAGACTTCTGGACAAAGACTAACAAAATGGGGAGACAAAGGGCCTAAGGTAGGGACATTTGTGAAACATTACTCTCATACAGTGGATATAAACAGTGTACACAGCCCGATTAAGATACCAGGTGTTTGTGATATATATACAAAGTGAGACAACAATGTCAGTCCACACCTTTTCCAACCTGTAATGTGACCTATGATGTGCAATTCAGTTGTAAAACCAATCAATCTGTTGAACACCAAATATGCAGTATACAATAAGCTGGATGCATATGTGTGCACACCCTTCAAATAATATTTTATTCCAGTAGCTTCTGATTTACTGACAGCATTCAGTCTATTTGGCTACACACCTGCCATCAAGTAAAGGCACTCTGAGTAACACCAAATAACAGTCTGCTGTCCGAGTAGGATATTCATGACATTTACTCAGTTGCCTGCAACAGCAGCAGCCATGCCTTGCAGACAGCTTACAAAGCAACAAAGGGATCTCATATTTGAAAGGTATCAGTCAAGAGTAGGGTACAATAACATTACCACAGCTTTGCATACTCCATGGAACACAGTGGAGAAAGTTGTCAAAAGGAGGATTGAATATGGGACAACAGTGCTGTTGAAAAGAACCTGATGTTCCTCCAAAAATGATGACAAGACATCTCAAAACCTAGTTAGGGAGGCTGTCAGGAGACATACAGCAACACTGGGGGAGATGCAGGAATCTCTTGCAAGTATTGGTGTTGTGTACTCCATGTGAGAACACTCTCCTGTGTTCTGAATACGTCTGGCCTATGGGCTATGGTCAGAAGATGGAAGCATGTCCCCACACCAAAAAACATCCAGGCATGGATACAATTTGCAATACAGCATATCAAGTCTCCCAAAGTCATGTGTGAAAATGTGTTATGGTGTAATGAGACTATGGATTGACCTCACAGCCACAATACCCAAAGGTATATGTGGTGCACAAGCAACACCCCTCTTAACCTGAACACCAACATCCCCATGGTGAATCACACTGGTGGCAGTGGCCTGCTGCAGGGATGCTGTTCCAAAGCCAGAACTGGGCCTCTAGTCATGGTGGTGTTAATTCAGAACAGTTCCAAATGACACCCAGGTCTGGCCAAAATCATTCTGGCGTCTACAAGAACACTGAGGATGGGGAGGGGTGTCTGCCTTCAATATGACAAAGACCTGAATTATACACCCAAAGCTACCTAAGAAAGGCTCCATCTGAACACACTAATAGTTATGGATTGGTCCAGCCAGAGCCTAGACCTACACCAGATAGACATACCCCAGTGTGACCTGATGAGGTCTGTGCACATGAGATGCCCTTGCAATCTGACAGAGTTGGGTGATCTTTGCATGGAAGAGTGGCCAAATAATGCCAAGTGAAGATATGTCATGCTGACAGACACCTTCACAAGAAGAGTGAATGCTGTACGTCACTTACAAGGTGCTTCAACAAAGTATCATTTTAAGGGTGTGCACACTTATGCAAACACCATATTGTACATATTGCAGTCCTTATATTTTACATGTAACACATCTGTTTATCGATTGGATTGCACAGGTCATACGCCACATGAAAGGTGGGTAACACATTTGAATGCATTACTGTGGTGTCATCTCATATATTACAAGAACATGGCATGTTAACAGGGTTGTGTACACTTATCATATCCACTATAAGTTTAGAAGGTTGGTGGTGTAACAGGAATTTTGTGACCATAAATTTACTGCTGGTTTGGATGTCTGACACTCAAATGTATGTCATTAATCAGTGATGTTACTCCTTATATCATCCCAGTTATGTATCATAGAAACATAGGGGTTGTGAGAAACAGAACAAACATATGAGCCAGACATCTACACATCCTGTGAGGAACTGTACAGTTGTGAGGTATGTTCAGTAGTACTTGCCACTGTGCTATGCAGGTGAACAGCAATGATGTGTACATGGGTGCAGTCTGTGCTGGGGAAGGGCCATCACCTACTAACACTCATCACATATCCCAGAGATCTATATTGTTAGTTACATGTAGCAAACACAAAAATGCAGAAAACGGCTATATGACCTTCCCTTTTATTCCAAGGCACACAAATTCCAGTAAATAATAAGCAATAAATGTGAAGTGAAGGTCATCCAACCATTTTCTGCATTTTTGCATTTTCTACAGTTTTTGCTGTTTTATGCTACTTTGGAAGAGAGTTACATGTAGTAAGACTGGCTTCAATGCATGATGTTGAGGGCCGTGTGTCATGCATGTCACCATTTGGGTAATGTGTGGTCTGTGTAACAGATTTGTGCCACCTCACCTGTAAGCAAGTGTGTGTGTGTGTGTGTGTGTGTGTGTGTGTGTGTGTGTGTGTGTGTGTATGTGTGTGTGTGTGTGTGTGTGTGTGTGTGTGTGTGTGTGTGTGTGTGTGTGTGTGTACTAGCCACCCTCAGAGTGGGGGTGTTAATGTACATATGTTATGTTCCCCTCACAGGTGGCAATGGGGTTTGGGTTTCCTCCCACCTGGAAACTGATGTCATAATCTTTGTAGACTCTGACAATGATGATAGGAATAGTGAGGTACAGGTGGGGCTGTCAGCGGCTGAATCTCTGCCATTGGTTGGCATCACAGTCTTGTCCACACCATCCCCACATACAGTGACAATGCCCACACATACCCCGTCATCAGTGGCCACAGATGATGGACAGTTGGCAGGTGGTGGCATTTATCAGGCTAGTGTGGTGACTATGGCAGGTGTAAGTATAGGCACTGGCCATAGCCAGACTGCAGGTGAGGTCCCACACAGGTGGATGACAGGGGTGCTCACAGATGGACTGCTGCTCATCAATCAGCTGTCACAAGTGCCACAGCAAGAGTCAACAAACACATGTTTTGGGCTGTTGTGGATGCACAGGCACATAGTGAATGTCACACCAGACAAATACTCACTGTGGTGGATGCAACTCTTCCTGATTTATGTGGTGACATACATGACCTTGTTGAGGCCACATGTCAAAATACAAGGTCATGAATAGACGGTGGGGTGAAACCTTGGCAATCCTCGACCGTGGCATGTCTGTCTTACAGCATGTGGTGGGAGATGGGCATCAGCCACATAGATGTAGGTCAGCACCGACAACAGCTCAGAGTCTACGGGGCCATGCACCTTAATACTCCCGTAGTTACAGTGACATTGGCAGAACCAAAGGGGGGATTGCTGTTCACATCACACCGGAGCAGGCCATGGGCACATGGCCCTGTCCAGTCCCATCAGGGACACAGATCCAGCAGATAGCAGTCACCATCAAGAAGCAGTACTGCATCTGCCCCTGGGCCTGGTGGTGCCATTGATACCCCTGGCAGGACCATTTCCCATGTCTTTGGCTGGAGACAGTGAACTGGACATCCAAAGTACAGCCACAGCTGTCTAATATACCCCTTTGTATGGCAGCCACATGGCATGACTCTGTGCATACATACACATGCACACATCTGTATCACAGGTAGGTCACCCCCAGACACACACAGCACCTCTGCACAGTCCATCTATTGGATACCCCTTCAAACACACACACATGAAGTCAACCATATGGCCCAGCCTAGGCCTCTGACAAACCCACACCACACCCTGTGCATATGATGATACTTATGCCACATCCCTGTCATCCATACCATTGATGCAGGGACATGCTAATGTGGTTCTGATGCACAGGGCGAATATAGTACAGTGTAGCTATATAATACTAAGTAAGGTGCTGTCTGCCTGCATTTGTTATGGGTGCACATAGAGGTGCATGTACCTTATTAGCCAGGATGCATTATTGCTGTTTGTACCACTGACTGAATGTAGTCTCACATGCTGTATTTTCTTTGTGTTCCAGGTGTCTGTGTGTCTGCAGGCTGTGGCCCTGCAAACATTCCCAAGAGGGAGTATGGCAGAGTGGGAATACACGGACCATATCATAGGCAAGGTACAACTTTATATGTATCTGTACCAAGTGTGTATGCATGCAACATTATGTGAGGGACACTGTTGTCAGACAGTGTGACCTTGCATACCTACCCCTTGTCACAGACAGGTAGCCTTCATACATGTCAGCTCAGTGTTGTGTAGTACCACAGGCTCATACACACAGAACAGGTTACTGCAGTACTGTCAGCAGGTCCCTCACAAGCATGGCCATTACATTAACTGCAAGTGATTCACCTGTCAGCACCTGTTGCCCCTGCCATTTCTTTCCCATACACTCAAACCTGATGCAGTTGCTGAGGGCCTGCATAATACTGTGCATGACAGGTTTGTGGTATGTATTCCTGAGTTAACCGGGTGGAACAGGGAGACAAAATTATATATCCTTTGCATACACACAGTAAGGACTGACACAGGGGATATGCACACAGTAACATAAACACAGTTGGCAATAGACAGATTAGTAAACCTACATTTCCATCTTGCTGTACTGTACTACTACATACACATGATATGGCCCACATAGATTATATGCATGGGACATAACACATTACCTCTTACAACAAGTAATGTTTTGAATGCCTTCATGGATGGTGAGATAATGCACCAGAAATAGGATGTGGAGTCATGTATTGCTCCTACAAGCCTGGACAAGTGATAGTGTAGTAGATATTGTATCAGCATCATATTTCAGTCAGGTATGATGTCTGATGCTGGCATGTGTGTCACTACATTCACTGTGGCCGATTTGACAACAATATCACATACATGGGCATTGTTAAGGGACACAGACCACATAGGTTGCAAACATCTGGATATTCTATAGACCTCTGTACAGAAGACTGGTAAGGCATGCACAATGGTTTAACATGCTACATGTGAGGCAGATGCCATTGTCACACTGTATAAAGTAATGCCATCGGGAGGAGGTTAACAGGTGTGGATGGTACACAAATCAAAATGGTATCAGCCCAATAGGATATGATCTTCACCGAAAGACACACACTTGCTAGTAGTGGGATTAGAACCCTTACCTATCTAGTTATTTCTTCTACAATGTTACGCAGTTCTTAGATGGGCCACAGAGATTACATATTTGTATCTAGTCCCAAGGTACTTCTAAGGTTAACGACATCAGCAGGACTAGTAAAATAGGGTGATGGGGCATTTACAGGGTGGTACACAACTCGAAATGGTATAAGACACACACGCAGTATATGATTCCCACACAAACACAAACTGTCAGTAGTGAGATTAGAACCCCTACCTATCTAGTTATGTCTACTATAGTGTTGCACAGTTATCAGACATGTCACGGAGCTTACATATTTTCACCTAGTTTGAAGGTATTTCTAATGTGAATGACAGCAGGCCTAGTAAAATAGGGTAATGGGAAGTTTACAGGGTGATACACAACTCAAAATGGTATAACACACACAGTATATGATTCCCACACAAGCACACACAGTCACCAGTAGTGAGATTAGAACCCCTACCTATCTATTTATTTCTAATATAGTGTTACACAGTTATCAGATGCACCACAGAGCTTACATAATTTCATTCAGTCCCAAAGTACTTTGCAGGCCTAGTAAAGTAGGGTGATGGGTATATATACACACACAGACACAGACACACACACACACACACACACACACACACACACACACACACACACACACACACACACACACACACACACACACCAGTATTGAGATTAGAACCCTTGCCTTTTGCTACAGAGCTTACTGGGCTGACAATTGGCCAAAGGTGCTGATATCTGCACAGCTGAGGTAAACTGTTCAGGTGCCAGCAATTCTGCCTTCAGTTTTTCCCTTAGATCTTGCTAGTTCTTTCTCTCCTGCACTTCAAATAACTTAATAGCTTTGCACTTCAACAGATTTTTTAATCAATTCTTCTAGCATACCTCAGAGCCATCAGCAGTAGTTGTTCCTCACAGAATTAGCTCCAGTACTTAGTAGTTATGTCCACCCTCCTGGCATGATTAAGGTGCAGTTGTCTATGCTTTTGCCCATTAAACTGGTGCACTTGGGCATTCTGAGGCACTGTTGTAACTGCCTTATGTACGCAGACAACTCTCTCCTCTAAACTCCCAACATTCAGACTTGTGAGAGATACCCCTATAGCACTGAATTGGAAGATATGCACTTTCCAGCATAGACTGGACTAGCTGGTCAAGAGGAAAAGGGTCAAAACCTGCAACAGACCACTTGGAACACATTCCCCCTCCAGAACACCCACTATCACTGCTCTGACAAACAAACAATAACCACACACCCACCTTCACAGAGGTACTCAATAGACATTTACCCAAACAGTGGAGACAACCAGGACAGACACCCACTCAACCAGCACAACACAGCACAAACCACAAGACCCATATCTCACCTACATAGTGTGCCCTTCAATCTAAGCCCCAAAGAGCAACCACCTTGCCTGATACAGTTATCATAGGTGAATCAATAGTGAGGTACACAGATGACCAACTCACTAGGTTAAACATGGAGGAGGTAACAGTCAGCTGTCTACTAGGTGCCAGAATCCAACACATAACACACCCAGTCAGGTCACTTCACTTCACAATAACTACAAGTATCACTCTGTGATTGTCCATGTGTGTGTGAATGACCTGAGATGCACCTCCATGGACTATATGAAAAGAGACATGGCGGAGCTATCAGATTATATGGGTGAGGCAGGTAAGACAGTAGCCCTAAGCAGTATACTACTGTAACCCAGAATGATGCCGCAGTAAAAACAACAAATGATTGACTTCAACAATTATCTTAAGTGTCTGCTGTCACTCTCATGGGATCCACTATCTGTCTGCTTGGGATGACATGATTGACAGACTGCGATGGCTTGCCAGAGATGGCCTGCATCTGTCACCCATGGGTTTCCAGGTACTGGCTAAATTTGTGCCTTTTTGGGCGGTGTTTCAAATCAAATTACCACCATAACAGCTATACATATATGCAATCTGAGTGTCATGCTGCTCAAACTACACATTTACATCTCAAAATGCAGCCACTCGAAGCACTCCTCAAAATGGAAAACATTGATATTTGTACTGTAACAGAGACCTGGTTTGCAGCATCAGACAGTACCCCTGCACTACCAGCCTATAACGCATTCCACACCTGTCAGCCCCAAAACATGGACCACAGCTACAAAGGCAGTGTTGTCTCCATATTAATAACAGATATGCATACATCCGCAGTAGTATCCCAGCATAATGCATCTGAGATACTTCAGGTACAACTGCCATTGGGTAATAGTGCAATCCAGGTCATAGCCTGATATGGTCCACATCCATGTGCCTAGACTCTCAATCCACATTCCTCAACACCCCAGAAACTATCAAGGTCCAATCCAACACTCTTATACTAGGAGAGTTCAACTACCCCTCCATCAACTGGGTAAGATACTCAAGTGCCAGTACACTGGCCCAACGCTTCCTGGAATTCATCAGTTCCAATGTCCTGGACCAGCTCATTCTGACACTCAGTAAAGAAAGTATCCTTGAACTGTGCTGATTACTAACATATGGGACCGTTCCTTGACAACAGTAGTCAATCGCTACCTGGTCAGATCTAACATAGAGTAATCACCATGGAAATCCACATCTCACACACACTTGCAAAGGTAACCACCTTGAAAAACTTCTCCAAAGCTGACTTTGGACTCATAAGAACAGAGGTGGCTAACTTCACAGCACCCATGCCAATGGAAAATACCTATATGACTGCCAAATCAAGCACAAATGCACTGTACAAACATGTACATTAATGCATGGAACTAGCCATACCCAACAGAACCATGACACTCTACTCCAAACACTGGAGGCCAATCTGGTAGTTCCCTGCCATTAATAACCTGTACAACAGAAGGAAGAAACCATTACAGAAAAAGGTGGATCCCCAAGAGTGGTAAAACTCCCTTATTAGCCTCAACAACAACCCAAGATCCCTCATGAGATCATCTAAAGCCACCTATGATGGCAGAATTGCAGCAGACACTAACAATCACAAATAATTTGTTAGTGATATCAAGAACCATCACGCCAATACCCAGAACTGCGCTGAGTTACTGCACAATGCTACCTCCTATACTGAAATGACAGACATTGCCAACATTATTGCCAACATATTCACTGCCTGCTTTACCCCACCCTCCCCCCAGGGGAACAATCAGAATGCCAGGCACCCAGGATTACTGAGGCCCAGGTTACACCTGCATTGTCTATGGCCAAAAATACAGCTTCCATGGGACCTCACATTATCCATGGCTGTGTTCTACATGAACTACAAAGATACCTGGCACCACATCTGTGTCCCCTGTTCAGTCACAGCATCACCTCAAGCTTTGTCCCTCCCAAATGGTGAACTGCTACAGTCATTCCTCTCGAAAAAGGTGTGGCAACTATAGACCCTGGTAATTACCAATCCATTACCCTGATGAGTCTGGTATGTACAACTATGGAGCGCATCATCAGAGACCTAATTGACAAATTATAGGTAATCTCCTAACTCTGGACACCACACAGTTTGGCTTTGTGAAAGGGAGACAATGCATGCTCAACCTGGTTGACTTCTTTGAGTCAGTCACCAGGGCTGTGTATGACAGCAAGGCATTGCATGCAGCCTACATCAATCTGGTGAAGGTTCCTGATACCATTCCTCAGTCAGGAATTATGGATGAACCCACCTAACTAGGCATTGACCCCTGTATTACTATGGGGGGTTGCAAATCAGCTTACAGATAGAACACACAGTGTGAAAGTAGTGAGTTCCAAGTCAGACTGCCAGCCAGTCATGAGTGGAGTCCCACAGGGATCAGTACTGGGTACTCTCCTATTCAGCATGTACTTTTCAGGAGTCCAGGTCAACACAAAGGATCTCTGGCTGACTAAGGTTACAAACAGCTGCATGGTGGGAGACATCATTAAGTCCACAAGTGATGCAGACATCTTACAGCAAGGCCTCACTGAGACCATTGACTTGTGTGGAAACCATGGCCTGAAGCTTACCACCATGAAAATGCATCATCAGCCCCTTTTGTAAAATCTCAGTTCCCACTAAGTACCACATCGATGGGAGCCCATTGAACACTGTAGGCGTTATAAGAGATCTGGGGACACAGGTTGACAGCAACCTCTCCTTTAATCACCACATTGCCACTGTGGTCAGGAAATCATTCTATGTGGCACATCTCATTGCCAAGGGTTTTGCATCCAGGAAGGAGGAGGTCATCGTCACTGTGTACTCTGCCCTCATTACACCAATCGTTAATTATAATGGCCCATTTGAAATGTACCTCAGTAGACACCTGCTACAGCTGGAGAGACCACAGAAGTACCTCACAATGAGGATCCTAGGCATTAAATAAATGTCCTATACAGACAAACTCAAGAGACTTCAGCTATTCTCTGTCTCATATCACCGACTTAGAGGCAATCTCTGCTTGACTTGCAAAGCCATGTTTGACCCAGCTCTTTTACAAATGGTACATCTAAAGACATCCCGATCTCTCTGCCTCGCGCAATGCAGGGACCTTGACCTCATTGTCACAATCAACACAACATGCTGGAGGAACAAGTTCCTCACTAAAAGACTCCACATGCCCTGGAATAGACTTCCCATACATGTCAAGCAAAGCACCTAGATGACCCTGTTCCAGAGAGATCTTGATGAGTGGATGGATAATAGAAAGTTCAGCCCAGGGATCACTCCAGTGGCTTTACTTGATGGGGTCACTGGGAACTAACGTCGGGTGGCACAATAGCAGGGCACTTCTATGGGCTAGGCTTGTAATGGCCCCAGTGCCATTAGCATAGTACACACCTATGAACCTATAAGGTGAGTGACAGCAGCATGACTGATACAGTAGGCCAGTGGGTGGGTAACATATCAAAACACTTTTCCTACAAACATACACAGTTACACACACACTTATACACCCACACACGCATTTGCCAGATATGAGAGTAGAACCCCTGCCTATCTAGTTATTTGTACTGTAGTGTTACTCAGTTATTGTACACACTACAGAGCTTACTAGACTGACAACTGGCCACAGGTGCTGATAAGAGGAATGACATCAGCAGGACTGATAAAGTATGCCAGTGAGTGGGAAACTTATCAAAATACTTCTTCCTACAAACATATGCACTTATAGACCCACACACACATTTACCAGACCGGATAATAAACCCCCTGCCTATCCATTTATTTATACTACAGTGTTACCCAGTTATCACACATGCTACATAGCCTACTGGGCTAACAACTGGCCAAAGGTGCTGATAAGGGGAATGGCACTGGCAGGACTAATAAAGTAGGGCAGTGGGTGGGAGACTTATCAAAATGCTTCTTCTTATCAACACACACACACACACACACACACACACACACACACACACACACACACACACACACACACTCATTAACTAGATCTGAGATTAGAACTCCTGTCTAGCTAGTGATTTGTACTACTGTGTTACACAGTTATCACACATGCTGCAGAGCTTAATGGGTTGATAACTGGCCAAAAGTGCTGATAAGGGGAATGACATCAGCAGGACTGATAACGTGGGGCACTAGGAAGTGTTGAGGGTGGGAATGGCCTAAAACTGTTTCACCTACAAACACACACACACCCGCACTCTCACATATACAACTGTCACACATACACAAACATTTGCCAACATTGAGATGAGAACCCCTACCTATTTAGTAATTTCTACTATAGTGTTACGCAGTTATTGCATGTGCTACAGAGGTTACAGGGGTAATGGGTGTCCAATGGTACTTTTAAGGTGAATGAAAGCAGCAGACCTTGTGAAGTAGGGCAATGTAAAGAGGACAGAGTGGGAAGAGTCCCCTAATACTTGGACCTAGGAAGACACACACACACACACACACACACACACACACACACACACACACACACACACACACACACACACACACACACACACACACAGGTGATGTGATATTATAAAAACAATCTCAGTAGTGTTACACAATGGGGCTCACCTTTTATGCTGGCACGTGCGACTGTTTACAACTGGTATGCCACTGTCCACAGCAGGACATCACTGTATGCTGTTCAGGGTATCTGTGTGTGTGACTCACTCTGTCTGTGTCCCCCTGTGTGTCTCTCTCTCTCTCTAGCACTGTCTGTCTCTCACTTCCCCACATATATATGTGTGTGTGCTTGAAATATGTTATCTGTTGCCCATATATGTGTGTGTATCTCAGGTAACAGATGCAGATCTATCACATATGGGCCACCTACAGCTAACTGAGGGTAATCCTGTCTGGTGTGTGTGTGTGTGTGTGTGTGTGTGTGTGTGTGTGTGTGTGTGTGTGTGTGTGTGTAGAAAGTTGAGGTGTACATAGCTGTCTGTATGCATGGACATATATACACAATACAGTCATATATTCTGATGTGGGTTCCAACATGTCCTGTTATTCTCTAAGTGTAGGAGCATGCCCAGTGTGACCTTCTATAGTTAGGGTGGTACTCCATTCCAGAGATAGGTGTACTCCAGTCCAGGTTTTTGTGTGCTACAGTCATACCTCTTAGGGGTACACAGGACTTTTCTCAGGGTACTTGTTTTATTTAGCAGACATTTTTTGACATATCTGTGGTCTAAAACTGCAATGTATTGTGTCATTACCTAGTGCCAGACATCATCAGATCATCACAGTGTTTTACCAGAGGAATACTAGTTGTATGATGCATAGACCAATATTATGAGGGCAGCTATGTAAATTCTGGCCCAACAAGGCCATTTGTGAGGTGCAGCTACAGCCAGTGTAGTAATGACACACAGCTGTGTGAACAGTCCAGCAACCTGGTGATATACTGGCTGGGGATCTCCTGCTTGTGTGGTATCTTTCTAACCTGAGCTGTCATATCCTTGTGTGTGCATCCCTCTGACCTGTACATTTTTTGGCAGGTTGTCCAGGTGTTTGGCTAGAGGTTTCATCCTTTCTAAGTAAACTTGTGTTTTTATGGCAAGTTAGTTACATATAATTGAAATGTGATGTTACAAAATAATACAGACATTACTGCATAGGCGCCAAAAGCTGTTGGAAACTTGGGGGGGGGGCAGAGGGTGAGAGGGGCACTTACTGATCTAAAAACGGCAATTTTTTATAACTATTTACTACCACAACATAGGTTCACCTGGAGGACATTTTAAGCTTAGCCAATTCCCCTTTGATGCTTGAATTACCATTGTCTGACTGGTCTTACCTATCCCATGGCTGATAATTGTATATCAGCCCTAGTGAGAATAACTGTGATCATAGCATAGATAATTTGAGGGAATCCATGTAAGGGATGCAGCATTTAGGAACTGCCTCTATCCATTAGTGGCAAGACGGAAAATCCTGGAGTACATTTTCGATTACCCATTCTTAGATCCAAATTGCATTTGAATATGGACAGATGAGCTTTGTTTTATTTTTATGGATAGTCTGTGCTGGAACACTGGTAGTCTCTGTGATATATATCCATCTCTCCACAGCATTCAGTTTAGATGCCTGGACTGAGTATTTCTGATGCCATTTGACTTGTGGATGTTCAGTAGGTCCATCTGTATTAATCGGAGGATGCCTTGCATGCTAGTCATATCATCTCTAAGCACTCTGTAGGATACTGAGTATAGTAATAAATGTTTGAGGTGGTCCATGCAAGACCTATTGCTTAGGACTTGTATCCTTTTAGTAAGGTATCTCTGAAGGTATGCCAGTTGCTGCATGGGGCTGGACAGATACATGCCAAAGTGGGCATTATACAAAATGATTGACCTAATGAGAGCTTTGTAAAAGGGACAACAACATCTCTAGATCTAGTCACAATCAATTTGTTTATATGCTGTGCAATATAGAAAGGCTTTCTTATAACTCTGGGCACATGTCATTGTACACACAAGTTCCCAAATGCCAAATAACTGAGTCAGTTCTCAGAGGTCATTGTCATGATTTTGACACCAATTATTTGGGACAAACCTTCCTGCATGATGGTTAAGTTATTTAGTGGATTCAATAACTGCTCCTAGCTTGCAGTCATCTCAAACTTAGCTGACCAAAGCCCTTTGGCATTTTCTTTTACTTTTGAGATGTATATGCCAAACAGAAAGTATCAGCACCAAACCATGGAAGACTCCATTGGTGACTGGTATTTTCCCCTATTTTGATTATCTGCATCCAGTGAGCAAGTTGGCAATCCAGCTAGTGATGCAAGTGTTTGTTCCTACATTATTCATCTTTTGTACTCCACCTGAGTAGGGGATTGTGTCAAAAGGCTTGGCCAGGTCAAGGTAATGTGGTGTGAACTGTTTTACCTTCATCCATTCCTTTATTAACAAGAGCAAAGAATAAAATCTGTCCATGATTTTGAGCCTTACACACCTCTGGGCTGGTTTCAAACACATTTTTAGGGCCATGCATACATGTATGCATTCTTTGATTCACCTTCTTGATTGTATTAAATTATATTCCTTGTATAATACTCCAGTTGTTAGAATGTGTTTTAAACTTGTAGTTTTGAAAAGTCTTCTAGTAAGCAATTAAACAAAATGTATGAACCAATGATGGCAAAACTACCCATTTCAGAAAATTTCAACCATAAAAGGCCACTCAAACGTCTGTCATTACAATCCACCAATATCAAAAAATATGCAAAATCTCTGCAGAAGTAAGTCATCTAAATAATTCCATGTTAAAGGGATCTCTAATTAAGAGGTTGCTGCTAGGAAACAACTTTATATTTTATTGTTTCATCTACAAATAAAGTGGCTGTTGCCCTTGAAGAATAAATTGCCTATGTTACATTAAAAATAATGATCTAGTAATATTGCAATAAGGAATGGATGGCAAATTGATAACAGGTTCATAGTTACTGGGTAACTCTTTCAAAGCAGGACATTCACAGGACTGCAGCATCCACTCACAGAACACACAGTACAGTATCAGCGATCAATCTGCATACTGTAGGAGTAGGATCCACAGCCTTCTGCATCAAAGTAAGGCTACTACCTGCTGTGCTGCTAACAATACAAGCAAACTTAGATTAAGCAGCACAAAACTTCTCTTCCCCTGAAGCTCTCAGCTTCTTGCAATTTTTTTTTTATGTATTTGACATTTGTTTACTTGGAAAGTCCAACTTGGAACAAAGAATTTTCAGCAGATGCCTAGGGAGAAATGCTCCAGATAAATGTCTTTGTAACATGGGAGGAAACCCACCGAAGCATGGGGAAGACATACAGACTCCACACAGAAGGCACCCCAGCCAAGAATCAAGCCAGAGAACCTCTTGCTCTGAGGCAACAACAATATCACTGCACCACTGCACCATCCCCTTGACACAAATAAATCTCTCAATTTCACAGCAGAAGAAATGTGGAGAAAGCCAAAATTTATTTGGGGGGGGGGGCAAAGGCCCAAAACCAGGAGCACATTTTAAATATTGCTTGTATAATCTTAGAACATTGCTGAAATAGTGTTTTGTGTTACCATGTGTTTCCAAAAAAGATAGGAAGACTGAAACTTAAAGGGCTATCATTATTTAGTGAATTCTGTTCTCACTGATTTGCCACAAAACCACAAAGTTTAAGGGGAACAGACCAAAAGTATGAGCCAAATATTTGCCACACAACCACAAATTTTAAAGGGAACAGACAAAAAGTATGAGACAAATATTTTGTGACATCTAGACAGTTGAGAGCTATGTGACATCTAGACAGTTGAGATCTATGGAGTCAACTTCCTGAATCACAAGTGGTGGTGTGGGTACAGTATGCAGTCCCTTGTATCCAAGGTTCAGGGTTTGGACCTGGGTAATTCTAACCTCCAGCTATAAGTAAATGGGGCACTTTACTCACACACACACACACACACACATACACACACACACACACACGCACACACACACACACACACACACACACACACACACACACACACACACACACACACACACACACACACACACACACACACACACACACACACACACACACACACACACACACACACACACACACACACACACACACACACACACACACCAGCTAATGACACACACACTCACACACACACCACCAGCTAATGACACACACACCACCAGCTAATGACGCACACACCACCAGCTAATGACACACACACACACACACACACACACACACACACACACACACACACACACACACACCACCAGCTAATGACACACACACACACGCACACACACACACACACACACACACACCACCAGCTAATGACACACACACACACACACACACCACCAGCTAATGACACACACACACACACACACACACACACACACACACACACACACACACACACACACACACACACACACACCACCACCAGCTAATTAACCGGAGACTGCACCAGCTAAAGAAATGGAAACAGAGACTGCACCAGCTAAAGAAAATGAAACAGAGACTGCACCAGCTAAAGAAAATGAACCGGAGGCTGCACCCGCTAAATAATATGAACCAGAGACTGCACCAGCTAAATAATATGAACCAGAGACTGCACTAGTTAAAGAAAATGAAACGGAGACTGCACCAGCTAAATAATATGAAATGGAGACTGCACCAGCTAAAGAAAATGAAACGGAGACTGCACCAGCTAAATAATATGAAACAGAGCTTATCTTGGGTGTTGACTCTGGCTGCAGCAATGATGTGATTAGTTTTCCGTGCACTTTTGTATTTAAATTACTTGAGCATGCGGTACATGCATGAGTCCTCTGTTGGGTCCTAAAACTCCATGTTGTTAAAGTCTTGCAGCTGTAAAAGTGGAGGGAACGCTCCACCCCACTCGCTCTATGGTTCCGGCACCCATGCATTACTGTTTCCAAATGCATAACCTTCAGACAATTCCCGCTACTGCAAACCCCTCACCCAACCAACTTTCTCAGTATGTAAGGGCGATATTTACAACACATGCCTATCATTGTGTCTTTGTTCCACTTTTCTTTCTGCCCTTGTCCAGACATCTTGCTGTCAGAGGTTGGGAGTTATGGGTGTGGGTACAGAGTGCATTCAACTGTGCAGGCATCTCCATTATTTGTAAAAGCAAACATTAAAAAAAAGGATTATTGATAATGTCCACTGGCAACAGTACCACAAAGTACTTATATTCACAAAAGCCTTGGCACCTCTGCTACACATCTTTTAAGATATCACTAATATGTGTAACACATTCCACATAGCACTGTGACTTCCAGTGATGTCAGTGGCAGAGCAGTGGGTGTCACTGACATGCATAACAGTTGGCACTGCAGTGATCTGCACATGGCCCTGTGAAAGGCAGCACTGTACCTAGGGCAGAACAAGATGACTGTCAGGAGAATGTGCTGGCCAGATCCAGATGGTATTAACCACACATACACATAGCTCATTGACCCCTACAAATTGTGGCAGGCAGCATGTTTTCATATGTATTGGTACAGCCCTGCCAATGTGCACTATACTGCTATTTCCATGCAAACATATATGTTACTGCATTTGTGTGAGTATATGGAGAGGGCACACCTGCCCACTGTACACATTTGCACAGACTGTGCTGATATTTGCTATACATTTTGGTTCAGTTTACCATACTATTGTGCCCTATCTTGGGGACTGGAGGCATATCAGCAAAGAGCCCAGGTCAGATTGTACTGGCGTACATTTGAGTTTCAGACTTCATACCCTTCATAGCCTTACTCCAACTGCGGGCCCTGCTGCACCATCACTATTTGAGTCTGTAGGGGGTTAATTCAACATTGCCACCATTTGTGTGCCTTTACCAGACATTTCTAAAGATGACTTGCTGTGTGAGTGTGAGGGGTGGTTATGGGACCCCCATCCTGACATCCATGCCTGTGACATATGACCCCCCCACTTAGTTGTCCCACACCTATATTGCAGTGGGATTTGCCACCTTGGGTACTACTGCATATTGTGTGGAGGCCAGTTTTGGCCAGAAATTTCCTGGTGTCCCACATAGCTGTCAGTTGTGTGCTGCTATCCCAGTAGGCCACCCCATTCCCTTGCATGCATGCAACATAACCATAGACATGCTAGCAGAACATACTATTACATTCATTTATTGTTAAGAAGACTGACTTACCTTGTGCTTGCAGCAGTTATGAGGACAGTGCTTGAGGGCCGCCTATGTTGGATGCACACAGTGCACTGCTTATACATGGTAAGTTACAGGTAATGTGTTGTGTGTGTCATTCATTTTACTGCGTTTGCAAGTCAGAGAGAGGTGTCAGTCCCTGGGGTCCCTACAGTGTCAGTGTGTGTGCTGTGCATTGCCTGTTTGCCAAGGTGTGAGCATACTGGGCACACCTCCATCTGCCTATGGGAGCAGGCTCAAGCGCCTCCTCCTATGAGTCCCTCTGTACATGTGGGGACCTTGGCAATGCTGATGGGTTATGTGGCCCTTCCTCATGCTGTTCCTGCTGCAGCTGTTTCCACAGGATCATATTATGTAGCATGGCACATACTATGAACATGTGTGCACATGTGGCTGGAGAGTACTGCAAGGCTCCACCAGATATGTTAAGGCAGCAGAACCGTGACTTGAGCATCCCAAACACACACTCTATAATGATGTTGCTTTGTGCGTATGCCTCATTATGGCATTCTTGCGTGGGTGTGTGTGCATTTCTGATGGGTGTCATCATCCATGGCTCCAGTGCATAGCCAGCATCCCCCACCAGATGGCCATATGGGATGCCATCACTGGCAAATGTCTGGCACAGCTGTGCCTTGTACATCTGGCATTTGTCACAGCTGTACCAGGCATTTGCCATCACTGTGATGAATGCCAGATGTGGGAGTCATGATTCCTGATTCTTTTCACCTTTATTTGCCTACAGTGTGACTCTGAACAAGTCATTTAACCAACACTGCTCCTGAGTCATCCATGAAAAGGACAATTGTAGCCAGTAGGCTTACTTGGTCAACAAACAGGTGAAAATTAAATAAATGGATAAATACTATACATCTTTGTGAAGGCTGTGTATAATAACACTGACTTTATTTTACATTCCTTAATTATGTTTTTACTTAATTCTCCAGTTGCCCACTATAGCTAGTTAACTGTCACAGCAGATAGACCCTATCACAGCCATTAGTGGGTACAAAGCAGAGAAAACAATCACTGATAGGAGACAATCACTAGTCTATCATAAGGATGAATGTACACACATGCACAGACAGTCAGAATCATTCATGTCAAACAGACCCGCAGGCAGTTTGGAGGCTAGCCATTTAACACATGCCTGCTTTTGGGATATGAAAAGAAAGAAATTTACCAAGCAAAATTTCATGAGGGCACAGTGTGGGCATGCAGATACTGTGCAGAAAACACCCAGTAAATAATGAAAGTGGAGGACTAAGCATTCCAAGACAACAAACTAACTACTGCATCACTGTATTGCCCAGTTTCCAGTCACCAATTTGTACTAATATTCATTGCAGTGGCATAATTGTATCGGTGCCAAACACAGACAAACTATGTATCAGCATATACATCCATTTTTACTCATGTTACTTTATAATGTGTTTATAACACTTCATGTCTTTCTATTACCCTGCCTAATTCTTCTAGTACAGTTTTTATTATGCCTTGCATTCCCTTTATTTCCTTGTAAGTAGTAATTTTACACTTTTCAAGCACTGCAAAGATGTTCATAAATGTGCAAAGATAGATATATGTTAGTTTTCTGAAGTCTGCAATATTTTTTTTTTGTGTAAGCACCTTGTCTGAAGCACAAACTGTAGCTAAGGGAATTAAAAAAGGAGGGTGCATGACACATGCATGATGACAGATTAGTCAAATATCTTACATTCAACTATTAAAACATTGGAGGAGAAGATGCAAGACTACATGGAAAGCTTCCTGTATAGTCAAAACATAAAGTTAATTTAAAATCCAGACAACAAATAGGTTTCTCTGCATGAGGAATTAAAAAGTTAGCAGCATTTACACTCAGCCTTCGCTGAAGGTTGGGCATTGGGCTGGCAACTCGGCACCATAAAAATCTACTGCCAATCATTAGTGGACAGTAGTTCCGCTGTGGCAACCCCTAACTGGTAAAAGCAGAAAAGACAAACAAACACTAAGTTCACATCAGAGATCAGTTAATACTTTATCGTACATATATGATCCCTTGTATAATGATACACTATCAGCCTAATATATTACTTGAAATGACAATGATGGCATGGCTTGAGTCAGAACATAAAGCATCTTGTATGCCTAATAAAGCAAACATCTTCTAAAGTATATAATCATCACTGGTAGGTACTGTTTTCATCACACTTCACCAGGCCATGTAGAAGACTTCCAAAAACAGAGTACTTATAAAAAATAATGTGCATTCATTTAATTAATTAGCCAATGCAGTACTACTGTAATCAGCATACATACAGTGCCTGTGATTCATAAACACACTCTGTGCTATCCCTTTTCTAGCAGAATTACTCAATGCATTAAGAGGAAGCATTTCAAAGACTACTATAGCACTACAATCAAAAGGAGGCTCCAGCATGTAACACTACAGTAGTAAGAAGGCTCCAGCATGTGGCACTATAGTTGTAAGGAGGCTCCAGCATGTAGCACTACAGTCATAAGGAGGCTCCAGCATGAAGCACTACAGTCGTAAGGAGGCTCCAGCATGTGGCACTATAGTCATAAGAAGGCTCCAGCATGTGACACTATAGTTGTAAGGAGGTTCCAGCATGTAGCACTACAGTCATAAGGAGGCTCCAGCATGTAGAACTACAGTCGTAAGGAGGCTCCAGCATGTGGCACTATAGTTGTAAGAAGGCTCCAGCATGTGACACTATACTTGTAGGGAGGTTCCAGCATGTAGCACTACAGTCATAAGGAGGGTCCAGCATTTGACACTATAGTCATAACGAGGCTCCAGTATGTGACACTATAATCGTAACGAGGCTCCAGCATGTAGCACTGCAGTAATCTTGCCAGAGAAAGCCACAGGCAACTATGGCACTCCATGGTGATGGTTAATGCTAATTAACTTTGTGCATTTCTCCAGAGCCTTTCTCTTGGAACAGATTAGCTTAGTGATTCAAGGGCAAGTTATACTGTGATATCTAAGGAATGAAGCAATAATGTACACCCAGTGATATGTATTGCAGTAGCAGGGCTGTTAGCATCACAGTAGGTAAGCACTGCAAAGTAGAGCACGAGAGTGTGTGTGTGTGTGTGTGTGTGTGTGTGTGTGTGTGTGTGTGTGTGTGTGTGTGTGTGTGTGTGTGTGTGTGTGTGTGTATGTGTTAGTGTGTGTATATGTATGTACTCATTAGTGACCTGCTAGTGACTCTTTGCTCTATACTGCTCTTGCATGTTTGAGTCACATTTTATTTCTGAAGTACTACAAGAGTTCACAAATGAAGTCCTAATAGTGTTACAGAATAATTTTTCTTAATCCTGTTGCAATGTCTTAAAACATCTACTTTTTAATAAAGGTCTAATATTAATGTTTTAATTTAAACTGGGCCATTACAAACATCTAATATTGCTTGTTATTTTTGTTTTTCTTTACTATAATGAAAAACGATTGATCTGTGCTTGTCAGAGAGGTGGGGTTTGACACACATGGGAATAATAATAACTATAGTAATAATAATAGTTGAATATAATTAGTAATGTGATTCTTTTAGCTGATATGTTATTATTTAGCATGGAACCCTTTGATCTATGGTATGTTAATGAAACTTTGTGTTTTAATTCTTGGATTAATGAGGTTAATTTTGGTTGCTATTGGTATTTTAGTATTTCAATAACATTATTTAGAGAAATAAATATTGTTTGCCATTTGTTTTCAGCCTAATCTAGTTCTTAATGCAAGTTAAGTGTAGGAGCAGAATCATAAATAACGTCAATGGCCAAGTAATGAAATCTAGTAAAGTTATTACAGAAAGTCGAACATTTAAATAATACATTTCATTTATCTTGTTCTGAATGGCATATAAATATTCATAAATTGTCTTTTTAAATCTCCTGTTGTTTTTTCAAGATAAAATGCTGAACAGCCATAGCAAATAGCTTTATAAATTTATCTAGCAGCCCAACGTGGAAAAAGACCATAGCACATATTTCTTTTCAGTTACTGCATCAGAGAAACAATCATTTTCCAAGAAATATTTACAAAAAGCATATTTTATGTAAAATATGGCTTATTTCACATAAATGCATTTGGATCTGTTTTATTTTTATACCCATCTAAGATTAGTTTAATATAATGCCCTTATTATTTATAAAATATGATCTATTACCAAGATCAATTTGAGTTTGTCTTGACTGTGTGTGATAATCTTCCAATTATGACCAATAAATTGCTTGATGGGCGGATAAATATGTGTTAATGAAAAATATATTGTAATCTCTTGTGACTGATAAGTGCTGATGTTTGCATTTATTCCTTTAATAAAACATGAAACATACTCTGTTTTTTCAGCCATTTTGACACACCTTTAAATATCTGATTTAACTGATCATTAAAACCACTTATATTAAAATGTTCACCCAAATACCAAGACAGCCATAAAAGGTGATCTTTTTCAGTAGTAAGTCTGTGACTTAATCATATGACAGGGCTATATACTACCCTACTACAAAATGTATACTTTTCTAGAAATTGATTAACCAATGCATGATTCATATTATCGTATAAACCAGCAGCCACATTCAATAAAATCTACACGGTAGCACAGTGTTTTAGATGTGCACCACTGTGCAAACAAGGTAAATGCAGTGGCATGCTAATTACAGCATAAGCAGCTGAACTGTATGCTAATCAACCAATCCAACATGGAGGAGTAACCATTTAGGCTCAGTGCTGGTTTTCCCTGTGAATTCCAAAACCTAATGGAATACAGTCATGGAAAGGAGTCTACACAGAAACAATGTTAGGGGCTGCTGTTGCTTTAATTCATGAGCACGTGCAACTGGCTGAATTCTATACTGCTGCTACTAACAGACCTAGGGCAAAAAGAAGAGTTTTCAGACTGCGTTTAACTTATAACCTACATGACGTGGCAATTTTAGAGTGCAACAGGCTGGATAGAGACATACTACAAGAACTCTGGAACCTCTTTCGTCCTCAACTCAGAGCCAGGGATAACTGAGGGGAACCCATACCAGTGGAGACAAAGGTATGTGCAGCACTTAGAATCTTAGCTGCAGGTACCTTTCAGAGACCAACAAGGGACATGCTGGGGGTGTCACAGTCATCAGCATCCAGAATCCTCCATCAATTCCTGAATGCTATGCTGTAACATGCCATTGACCACATATATTTTCTTTGTACTCCTGAGGATAGGGCCAGAAATATGCAGGAGTTCTACCCTGTAGCCCACTACCCTGAAGTTCTGGGTGCCATAGATTACACAAATATAGAAATTAAGGCACTACCCAGGAAACAGGGTAGTCTCTACATAAACAGAAAGGGCTTCAACTCTATTAACTGCCAAGTTGTCTGTAATGCCAAGGGAATCATCTTGAATGTTTGTGCTAGCAACTCTGGCAGTTACATAACTCACATATATGGCACACCTCACAGCTGTATCAGATGTTCGCAAGGGGGGACATCCCACATGCTCATTTACAGGGGGATGCAGGTTATGCACTGCAACCGTGGTTGATGACACCCATCAGAAATGTACACACATCTGCTGAAGAATGTCATAATGGGCACATGCTAAAACCAGAAACATCATAGAGCATATGTCTGGGCTGCTAGAGTCACAGTTCTAGTGCCTAGATACACCTGGGGGAGCCATGCCGTACAACCCATATGCATGTACTGAAATATTCACTGTATATGCCATGCTACACAACAGCTTCAGCAGGATCAACAAGGGGAAGCGGAACACATCCCACTACCAATGCAGAGGTCACCACAGCCACAGATGAGGAGTCAGAGGGGGAACCAGCAGCTTTTGTGGGTGTAGGCATACATAGGCATGCTCAATATGCCCTCACATTGGCTAAGAGACAATGCGTAGTACACTCATTCACTACCTAAGGGCCTTAAACCTTCCTCTTATGCACATACATCTACTAACATTTGATGCCAGGCAACTCTCACAACCTTTACCTCCCCATGCATTGTATGTGTACTTCATGCATCAGATGGCATCAGCCCTGAACTAAAACTGTGGCAACTGCTGCATTTCAAGGTAAGCCTTGAACCTGGAGTGTATTATATAATAATATGAATGGGTGGCATATCCTTGTATTTCATTGCTTGGTACTGTAAGCAAGTAAAATGTGGGAGATTTGTACAGAAATGACCTTAACATGTGACAGCAGAGACATATTTGACTGATATGAGTCCATTACTAAGTAGTAGGCCTCAGGCATCACAGATTCACAGAGTTGTACCTCTCAAAAGTACTGATTATCACTGTATGCCCTCAGTTTAGCACCATATGTTTGTACTTGAAAATCATTAAGAAGAGAAGTTAGAAAGTAATGCTTCACACTGCAGTTCCAGACCTCAAAACCCTCACAATGTCATTAACAATACTGTTGGGAATTTTTGATGCTATCAACTGTCTAATTTTCTAAGGCCAATATAAGTTAAAGGTACAGTCGCCACCAGTTCAACACCACAAATGCAGATATGCTAAGCACTAAGTCAGCTATGCATCCTGAGCATCAGACAGAAAGGTTATGTATCCCTGAATTCAAAAGATAGAAAATGGGGATATGGCACAGTTATCATCACTTGTCCAGGGTGTTATGTGGGGGGTCAGGAAGCTTAGGCTGACACAAAAGGTCAGTGAGTATGTGTGAATAAGAAAGAGAAGCAGGCAGACATTTGGATAAACTAACAAATGGCCAGTGAGACAAAATGAGTTTTAAGCTGCATGGCCAAACCATGTAACTGTTGTGTATGTGTCTGTAGGGGTCCTCTAGGTGAAACTGGTGTGTGAGTGTCAGTGTCTGCATGAGGACAGCCAAGTTATGTGCTAGCTCTACATCTTGGTATCTCAGACAGGTGTAAGCCATGCATGGTAGAGGCAGCAGTTCATTGTTGTCATCCTCGACCACAAGAACTGGCTCTGCCAGGAGTTGTTCTGGCACATCCACTCCCATGATCAGATGCAGTGTTGCAACCTGAATGTGACTGATGTCTGCTGGATAAGCTCACTTCACAGGGACCCCCAAGACCATGACCCCAAGGCCTGCCATGCCTGGGTGTGGACAAATCACCCACTGATGGAGCAGTAGAATTACTGCCTCTATGGGAGTGAGATTGGGCATGGTCATGTTGGCTGACAGCAGATGATGTGGCTGACATACACTCATGAGGATGCCATTCCCTTCCAAGCAGACGTTCCATCACAGACACCTCTTGTTCCATGACAGACACCCCTTGTTCCAACATGTCATTCATCCAATCCATTGAATCAACAGCATGGTGAAGGCAGTCACACATGTCAGCCTGTACCACATCTACAACCCTGAGCATTTGTCTGAAGCACCTATGGGAATGTACCTGTGCCTCCATGATGGCTCTAAACATATGTAGAGTTAACTGGGAAGAGACACCTGGATTAGGTGGATGAGGGACAGTAGGCCTCCTCTGAGCACCCCTAACAACCCTCCTGCATGGCTCCCCCCAACACTTTGGCTACAACCAGAGTGAACAGGCACTGAAGTCACAGTAACCAAACTTCCCTGATCAATGGTCTCATCCACCACCTGTCAAATATCTGAGGGCTCACTGGAATGGGTAGGCATAGGCCTTGTGACTGTGCCTGATGGAATTTCATTGGTGGCTGTATGTCAACCTCAGTGTCATATTCAACCTCTGCACCCTGTGACTGTGCCTCTGTTTGGTTATCATCATTATCAGAGTCTGCTGATACACTGACATCATGTGACACTTCCACTGGCAGGATCCCCTGTGATAAAAAGCAACAAACACAGGAAAAAAATTAATACCTGCATGTCCAATATATGCTAATAAGCTAACAGTGGTGTCACTACTACAGACAATACAGAAACACACGCAACAGTCCTGGCATCAAAGTCGCACACTAAACTATTTCTTTAAATTGCTCATCAGTACTGACATAAAATGTTTGGCTTATCATTTGCAGATGAGGTTCTCCTCTACAAGCTAAATGGTCCTGGAAGAACTTAAGCAAAAGGTAAGGGCAACATCATCACAATTATCAGTAACACAGGGGGCAATACTTTTAACCCTTTATATGTCCATTAACTAGACCTTCAGCAAAAACTTGTCTGACAACACCATCTTGAGCTAATTAATCAAAATGTTTTGGTAACTATAGCAATCTTCAATCACCCCCCCCAAAGAAAATAATTCTTGTGACACAGAAGTGACATATTGATTTCAATTGTTTTATCATATGGCAGTATTCAACTGTTGAGACACCAAAGCCTACCTGGAAGCTCCTCCTGGGACATTTTTACTGTTTCTGACACTGTTGCACCAACATCCAGTACATGCTGTTCTGTACTTTTGTGGGATCTGTCTGTATCCCTGACAGTGGCCAGGAACTCCTTATTTGGTTTTAGTGGTGGCTCCATAGCATGCCTGCCCCTGGTTACCATCTAATCATGGCCTACTGCAGCTGCTGTCCTCCATGCATATGTGATCATGTCAGTGGCATTATGGCGCACCTGCTCATATGTCCTGCTGTGACCACCCACAGCATTTACATCATCCAAAATCTGCCACCAAATTGCCTTCTGTGGACTATATCTCCCTGTCCCATAAGCCTAAAAAGCCTTATCTGCAAGGCTAGGGACGGAATCAGCATGGACCTTATCCATGGGGACTTAGGTGACCTTAATACACTTGACCTGTGTTGGTTTTGTCAAACAAGGGTAGATCTTGCTTATTAAACCTAGTGGACTTCTTTGATACTGACTCCAAAGACCTGGATGAGGGATAACAGGACATACTGCCTATGACGAGTTATCCAAGGCCTTTGACACTACCCCCCCTCAACTGCACCTCCACAGTTAGAGCTCCTACCAGTGGAATATCACAAGGATCTGTACTAGGCCCTCAACTGATTGGAAACCATTTCTCTGAAGCCCAGGCAAAGGTAGATTGCCTGTGGTTTACCAAGTTTGCAGATGACTGTTAATTGGATGTAATCATATAGAGTCCTCCAATGATGGTACAATATTACAGAAGGGGCTAACACAGACAAATGATTGGTACCAAACTCACGGACTAAACCTTAAAGCAAACGATACCTCATTGTTCCTTTTGGCAATGATGTATTCCTGCTAAATTATGATATACACAGTGCCCCTCTAAACTCAAACACAGTTGCAAGACTTGGGAACACATGTTGATAGCAATCTACACTTCAATCACTATGTGTCCATAGTGGTGGGACACACATTCTACATTGCGCACCTCATAAATAAGGCAATCACATACAAGACCGGGGGGGGGGGGTCATAGCTCTTCTGTACTCTACACTTATCAGACCACTAATTCATTACAATGATCACTTTTGACTGTACCTCACCAGAAACCTGTAGCAACTGAAGAAAACACAGAGATTTGTGACTGGGAGATTCCAGGGTCTCCAAAATATGAAATACATGGAAAGACTGATAGACCTGTCACTGTACTCAATATTATGCAGGCTGCTGAGAGGTGACCTATGTCTGGCTTACAAAGCAGTCTCAGCCCCTGCCGTACAGGAAATTTTGGACATCTGCAAATCAAATGTGACAAGAATAACTTGCCCCAGGGATCTCAACCTAGCCTGTGATATAAACAGAACATGCTGAGGAGACAGATATATCTCCCAGTGACTGACACTGCTTTGTAATAGGTTCTCGCTACATGTAAAGCAGTGCTCTTCAATGAAACTATTCAAGTTCAGCCTTGACAACTAGATGGTTGATTGTAAATTTACCCCTGGGGTGGTCTCTATGTCCCTCATGGACAGGGCGAGTCAGAGCTGCTCACAAAATTGCTCTGCTAATAATGACTGTATAACTATGCTCAATAAGGCTGCTTGTGTTTTTACATGGCTAGGCTTGTAAATGCCCTAGGGCCATTAGGCTAGCAATCTCCTATGAACCTATGAAGCTATGAACCTATGGAGTACTCCCAACATATTCTCTCCAGCATGACCTGCTGATGTCATCCACTAGAAGCTGACTTGCAGTCGTATAAAGCATTAAGTTCTGTAGTCTGTGTACTTAGGTAGGAGTTATGTTCTCACTGCAATCAACTGTGTGTGTGTCTAGACAGAAGACCAGAACTGTGTAGCCTACAGTTACTGCTCCAGTGCCATGTATTGACAGTATTTTGATACCTGTTCATGCCTACACATCCATTTCATGCAGGCCTCCTAACATCTTCTCTCCAACATGGCTTGCTGATGTCATCCACTATAAGTTGACCTGCAGTTGTGTAAAAGTCAGACTTGTGGCATGGCACTTCTGTAAAGTACTGAGTTTTGTAGTCTGTGTACTTAGACAGGTAGGGATTCTATTCTCACTGTAGTCAACTGTGTTTGTGTGCATGTGTTTTTGCTCTTGCTTGACATTTCAGAGAGCCTTTTCCATTAGCATGTGGGACACTGTTATTGCCATACTCTCCTCAACAGACACTGCTGTTGTCATAAGCTATAAAGTGTTGTCTGAGTCAGACTTGAGTGGTGGCACGTGTCTTAAATCCAGAGGTCTGTAGTCTGTGTACTTCGATAAATAGGGGTTCTATTCTCATTGCAGTCATGTGTGTGTGTGTGTGTGTGTGTGTGTGTGTGTGTGTGTGTGTGTGTGTGTGTGTGTGTGTGTGTGTGTGTGTGTGTGTGTGCTCTTACTTAACATTACAAGGAGCATTTACAGCAGCAAGTGGTACACTGTTATTACATATTCTCCTCAACAGACACTGCTGATGTCATCAGCTATATCAGATTTGTGGGTTTGCAGTATACCCACTAGGGCAGGGTCAGAGACTTGCCTGGAGACCAGCAGAAGTCACCTCATGCTATACAAAACAGATTACAATGGCATGGCTTTTAATCTATCCATCGTGGCATGGTTTGAAAGGCCCTGTGTTTTCTTGATGAGAAAGCCCTGTAATCTCTCCAGCTGCAGTATGTGTCTGGCGAGGGACATACAAAAGAGAGCATTATACTCTATTATTGTTCTGATGAGGTTTGATTACAGTACTGTCATACAATCCTAAGATCTGAATATGATGGTGTGACTTATGTTGTGCACAACATAGGCTTTCAATACCAGTGTGGACACTTGGTGGTTATAGTTCAAATCATTATCTATATTTGTTCCCAGTATTTGCATCACTGGGTTTCAGCACAGCAGGACTGTTGTCAATGCTGTGATCCACACTTAATTCCCCTTTTCAGACCGAGAACATAAAAAAGACAGATTTCTGCATTTATTTGTAGATCGTATGCCTTGGTCACCAATCATTTGTCTGAGTTAGCTCATCCTGTGCCATGTTATCATCATTGATGAACTCAATGATTGCATCCAATATGCAAGAATCAGCAAATTTGGTAAGCCAAAGGCCATATACTTTAGTCTGAACTGTCTAGAAATAGAGTCCAACCAATGAAAGGCCAAGCACAGATCCATAGGTTTGCCAATGGTGACAGTTCTACTAGAACAAGTTGATTCATCAACTTTCACAGTATGTG
This sequence comes from Protopterus annectens, assembly GCF_019279795.1. Classification (NCBI taxonomy): domain Eukaryota; kingdom Metazoa; phylum Chordata; order Ceratodontiformes; family Protopteridae; genus Protopterus; species Protopterus annectens. Next base: position 1,937,359,434 of record NC_056729.1, on the reverse strand, counting down.
TTCTGTTGGTGAGCCAATTGGTTATCCATCTAGTGATGTAAGGGTTAATCCCCAACTGGAAGGGTGTCTCAATGATACCTGTGTGAAGGATTGTGTCAAAACCATAGGCTAGATTATGATAGTCAGTATGTACTATCTTACCTTCATCCAGGCCTATCACACAGAATCAATGGACTGTGAAAACATCACAGATCACCTATTGCATGACTCAGCACATAAGCCTTCCTGATATACTTGAACACACTCTTCAATGCACCCTCCACATGGGCTATTTTCCCATAGAACGGTATACATCAACATGCATCCATCTGAGCTGGGGAGGGGGGGGGCAACACCAGATGCATTCATGTATAAAGATATTCAGATTCTCCTCAACTGTGAGGTAGACCAAAATGTCATCATGGACCTCTTCTAAATGGACACTAGTAATATTCTGCTTATTTGTAACAGACCTGCGTCGGTTGTTAATGCTACATCATGTCTGTTACATCTGATAGATGTCCTCAAAGAGGTCATCAAGGGCATGCATAATGACAACAGTATCATCTTGTGGAACTTGACCGGGTCAAGGCATTTGACACAAATCCACACTGCGGTATTCACTTAACACTGTCAGATGTGGCCATAAACAACTATATAACCAAGTGGGTAGACCAGTGTATCACATATATGGTATCTAAATATATTGACATGTGTGAAGTGACCTATATCTCAGGTCCAGTGATCAGGTGTGTACATCAGGGCTGTCTGCAAGGCCTTTTTCTGTCCATTATTTAATTAATGGACATCACAGATGACATACACACGTTGTGTCTGAAGAGCTGCTCGAAGGACTACAGATTGTGGGCAATCATTGACTGTGGTATTAGTATAATGCAGACAGTATCAACACACACCAAAGATTGCTGCCACAGCCATTTCAACACCTGCCATGAGAATAAACATGTGAGTTGATTTGTTACATCAGGAAAACAAATATACAGCCCAAGTATAATGTGGATATCACACCCTATAATGAGACCAATAGTTATGTGACCCATGTCCTGGGGTAGATGGTAAATGGAGAATCCACCAGCATGTGGCCACAGTGTTGAGTACTCCCTTGTATGTAACAAGCTTGTATTGTCAGGCTCTGAATTGCATTGCATAAGTGGAAATTCCTTAAGATTTCAAGAGCAGGATAAGTTATTTCTTACACTTATTTCACTGAACTGCACTTCTGAAATGCTTATAATTGTGCTATACAATTGATCTACTACATTTTGCACTGTTATAAAGATTTTTTATTGTTTCACTGCATTTATGTACTGTTTTATACTGTTTTAACATTACTGAACTGTAAACTGCTTTTTCATACTGAGAGTTGTATTTTCTGTTTGCGAGTGCTCTATCCGAGCTTTTCTGTGCATTTTTGTCTGTTTACAGTTAAAAGCATTCTCAAGTCTGCTCCTTGATCTGTTTAAAACTTTCATTTAGTGGCTACAACTAGGAACTGTAACAGTGTGCATTACTATAATTGCATTTTTTATTTAAATTACTAAATTGTAAACTGCTTTTTCATACTGAGGCTTGTATTTTCTCTTTGTGGGTGTTCTTCCTATGCTTTTAAAGTGAGGTTTCTGTGTTCTGTTCAGGTGGCATAATCGTGATAGAGGCCTGTTGTCTAGGCTGGTAGTTTTGTTTGAGTTCCCTGTGTTTCTGGCAGCCATGTTCTGCTGTCTTCATTATTATTGAGAGTAACAAGGCATCTTGACCTTCTGTAGTATGAGTGATTCGGTAATAACAGGAGCTGAGTAGTAATCTGATCTTCCAACTCTTCCATTCTTACTGTTATATAAAACCTGTGTCTTATAAAGGTTCTGCTTGTATTGTCAGGCTCTGGATTGCATTGCATAAGTGGAAATTCCTTAAGATTCCAAGAGGAAGATAAGTTATTTCTTACACTTATTTCACTGAACTGCACTTCTGAAATGCTTATAATTGTGTTATACAGTTGATCTAGTAGATTTTGCAGTTACAAAGCTTTCTTTGTTGTTTCACTACATTTATGTACTGCTTTATACTGTTTTAACATTACTTAACTGTAAACTGTTTTTTCATACTGAGAGTTATATTTTCTGTTTGTGAGTGCTCTATCTGAGCTTTTCTGTGAATTTTTGTCTGTTTACAGTTAAAAGCATTCTTGAGTCTTCTCCTTGATCTGTTTAAAACTTTCATTTAGTGGCTACAGCTAGAAACTGTAATAGTGTGCATTACTATAATTGCATTTTTTATTTAAACTACTAGATTGTAAACTGCTTTTTCATACTGAGGCTTGGATTTTCTCTTTGTGGGTGTTCTTTCTATGCTTTTAAAGTGAGGTTTCTGTGTTCTGCTCAGGTGGCATAATTTTGATATAGGTCTGTTGTCTAGGCTGGTAGTTTTGTTTGAGTTTCCTGTGTTTCTGGCAGCCATTTCCTGCTGATTGTCTTCATTATTATTGAGAGTAACAAGGCCTCCTGACCTTTTGTAGTACGAGTGTTTGGGTAAGAATAGGGGCTGAGTAGTAATCTGATCTTCCAACTCTACCATTCTTACTGCTATATAAACCCTGTGTCTTATAAAGGTTCTGCTTGTATTGTCAGGCTCTGGATCGCATTGGATAAGTGGAAATTCCTTAAGATTCCAAGAGCAGGATAAGTTATTTCTTGCACTTATTTCACTGAACTGCACTTCTGAAACGCTTATAATTGCGCTATACAGTTGATCTACTACATTTTGCACTGTTATAAAGCTTTTTTTATTGTTTCACTGCATTCATGTACTGTTTTATACTGTTTTAACATTACTTAACTGTAAACTGCTTTTTCATACTGAGAGTTGTATTTCCTGTTTGTCAGTGCTCTATCTAAGCTTTTCTGTGCATTTTTGTCTGTTTACAGTTAAAAGCATTCTCGAGTCTGCTCCTTGATCTGTTTAAAACTTTCATTTAGTGGCTGCAGCTAGGAACTGTAATTTTTCCCACCCACCCTCACTAGTGTTGTGTGTTCTTATACTCGGTGGCTTTGCATTTGCCCGCCCATACTGTATATTTGATCTGTGGCACTCCTCCCAGTCTAGTGTCATTAGTTCACTCAATCTAATAGAGAACATTTGTAAAGGCCAACCCACTCAGATTCTTAATGTTGAATTAACATCTGTTCCAGCTTTCTCCATTTCCACTTTACTGGAAAAAAAATTCTAAGCTTGCTTCCCCCCTTTCCTGTGGCAGGTCAGATATGGATTTACTGTGTCCAGGACTGTTTGTGAGCGTCTAAACCCCCCCCCTTCCCACTTAACTGGGGTTAAACTATTCCTGGCACCATAAAGTCTGTTCTTCAAAATTTCCCTTGCAACTAGCCAGCTTTTTAGTTTTAGCACTCATCTGTTTCCTTGATCTCAGCACTTGTTCAGAACTCATTGTACGCACTAAATAAGTTACAAATTACTACAGCACTCAACTTTCCTCAATTGTCTAGAGGAAAACAGTTTTTAGTACTTAATAAATAAGCACCTATTCAGGCATGTCTAAAGGTCAGCTCCCGGTGTTTTCTCCTGTCTTCCTGATGAATCTGGGCATCTTGGGACAATGCAGCAATTGCCTCATTTACACAGACAACCCTCTCCTCCTACCTCCCAACACTGCGACCTGTGAGATATGCACTTATATAGCCAAACTGGAAGCAAAGCTCTCTTCACCAAAGACTGGCCTAGACAGTCAAGAGGAGAAGGTAAATACTTGCACTGCACCACACTCATCACATAGTCCCTCAAAACCTACACCACCAAAACACACACACAGAAGCACAAAACACACACCTACATTCAAGGAGGCTCTCAGTACAAATCTGCCCAAGCAACAGAGACCTCCAAAACAGAAATGCAAGCAGCCTCCACCACTCAACACAACCCAAATGACACATAGCCCACATACTCAGTGTGCCGCTGAACTACAGCCCATAAGGCATAACGTACCCAACACTTTAGTCATAGGTGACTCTATAGTCAGGCACACTGATGTTCCACTCACCAGGCTAAACAAGGAAAAAGTTACTGTTAGCTGCCTGTCAGGTGCCAGGATCCGCCACATAACACATGCACTCAGGTCACTCCGCAACAAGTACAAATATGACTCTGTCATTGTCCATGTTGGTGTGAATGACCTGAGACATACCTCCCTGGACTACATGAAAAGAGACATGGTGGAGCTCTCCGATCTTGTAGCCCAGGCCGGTATGACCCTAGCCCTGAGTAGCATCCTGCCATCACCCAGAATGACAACACAGTACAAGGACAAAATGATTGACTTTAACAATTGGCTAAGCTTCTGCTGTCATTCTAAGGGAATCCAGTATCTGTCTGCCTGGGATGACATGATCGACAGACCACACTCCTTTGCCAGAGATGGCCTGCACCTGTCGTCCTTGGGATTCCGGATACTGGCAAAGGCTCTTGCTGCCCCTATAGTGCCTTTTTTAGGCAAGGTTCAAATGACAAATTCACCACCATAACAGGTACAAGCAAGCAAAATCTGAGGGTAATGCTACTCAATGTTAGAGGTCTAAACCTCAAAATGCACTCACTCGAGGCACTCCTTAAAATGGTGAACATTGACATCTGTGCAGTGACAGAGACCTGGTTCAAAGCTCCAGAGAGCACCCCTGCATTATGAGGCTATAATTCATACCACACCTTCCGGCCACCAAACTCGGACCGAAACACTAAAGGTGGAGGCGTGTCCATATTCATTAAGTTTATTGTAGCTTGCTACAGACCCCCCACCATGCCTCAGGATTCCCACTCCTCTTTCCTTGAAACACTAGAAAATATTAAGGTACAACCCAACACTATAATAATAGGTGATTTCAACTACTCTACCATTAACTGGGAAAACGACTCATGTACCAACTCTTTTGCTCAACATTTTCTGGAAATCATCAATTCCAACGCCTTGGATCAACATATCCACACCCCCACCAGAGGCAGCAATATCCTAGACCTGGTCATCACCAACATGGGTGACCGGTGTTCTACACCAGATGTCAGCTCCTCGTTGGTCAGATCCGACCACAAGCTAATCACCCTAGACATCCACATCCCGCTCCCAACCCCCATTAGGAAAACAACTGTAAAAAAATTCTCCAAAGCCAACTTCATGCTTCTTAAGACAGAAGTGGCAAACTTCACGACACCCATGCAGATGGACAATAGAGGTACGACTGCTGAATCCTACACAAATGCACTTTATAAGCACTTACACGAGTGCATGGATCGTGCTATCCCTAACAGAACCAAGATGCTATCCTCCAAAAAAAGGAAGCCAATCTGGTGGTCTTCTGCCATAAATAAACTCTACAACAGAAGAAAGAAACTGTTGCAAAAAAGAGTACAAGCCCACGACTGGAGGAACTCCCTGGTCAGCCTCAGTAAGAAGCTGAGATCCCTCATAAAGTCCTCCAAAGCTAGTTATGAAAACAAAATTGCCACTGATTCTAAAGACAGCCACAAAGCATTCTATAGCTATGTCAAAAATCTCAATGGCAACACTCAGATCTGCTCTGAGTTACATCACAATGACACTAAATATGCAGAACCAACTGATATTGCCAACATCCTGGCAGACAGGTTCAGTGCTAACTTTACTCCCCTCTCACCCACTAAAGTGCCCATCTTTATACCGGAAGAATGCAAAGTTCCTATAATCACGGCTACACAGGTAAAAACCTCACTCTCCAAAGCCAAGAACACAGCATCCATGGGACCTGACAGCATCCCAGGCTGCCTTCTACATGAACTACAGAATGAACTGGCACCCCACCTAAGTACCATGTTCAATCATAGCCTCACCTCAGGCTTTGTGCCCATTGAATGGCACACCGTGACAGTTATCCCACTCTACAAAGTGGGGCCACAACAGACCCCAGGAACTACTGCCCCATTAGCCTGACGAGCTTCGTCTGCAAGGCCATGGAACGTATCATCATGGAACTCATAAACAAAGACATTGGAGATCTCCAAACTCTGGACCCCACACAGTTTGGGTTTGTAAAAGGCAGATCATGTCTCCTAAACCTGATAGACTTCTTTGAAATAGTCACCAAAGCCATAGATGAAGGTAAGGTGGTTTACACAGCCTATCTAGATCTCACCAAGGCGTTCAACACCCCCCACTCTGGAATTATAGATAAACTAACTAAACTAGGTATAAATCCCTATGTCACAAGATGGGTTGCCAACTGACTTACTGATAGAACCCACACTGTGAAAGTAGCAGACTCCAAATCAGACTTCAGACCAGTGACAAGTGGAGTATAACAGGGTTCAGTCCTGGGTCCTCTCCTGTTTAGCATCTACTTATCTGAAGTGCAGGCTAACACAGACGGTCTTTGGCTAACTAAATTTGCAGATGACTGCAAACTAGGAGCCATAATCGAAACTCCTAACGATGTCGACATCCTACAAAAGGGCCTCACTGAGACAGATGCCTGGTGTCAAAGACATGGTCTCAAGCTCAATGCCAAAAAGTGCATTATCATCCCCTTTGGTAAAAACTCTGTACCCATGAACTACCTCATAGGCGACAGTCAACTTAACACTGAAAGTGTGATAAGAGACCTTGGGATACAGGTGGACAGTAGCCTCTCCGTTGATAATCACATCACCACAGTGGTCAGGAAATCCTTCTACGTGGCACACCTCATCACAAAAGGTTTCTCATCCAGAAAAAAAGAGGTCATTGTTCCTCTCTACTCATCACTCTTTAGACCCATTATAGAGTACAATGCCCCTTTTGGTATGTACCTCACAAGACATCTACAACAACTGAAAAGGCCACAAAAATACCTCACAAAGAGGATTACTGGCCCCAAACAGATGCCTTACGCAGACCGTCTCAAAAAACTCCAGCTTTACTCCATCACATATCACCTACTCAGAGGCAATCTCTGCCTAACATACAAAGCTTTGTCAAACCCAGAGCTGATGGACATGCTCCAGTTAAAGAATTCCTGATCTCTCTGAGTTACACGCTCCAGGGACCTAAACCTTGTCACCACAATAAACAGAACATGCTGGAGGGATAGATTCCTGTCCCAGAGACTTCCCATACTCTGGAACAGACTACCTATGTCAAACAAAGCTCCTCATTAGCACTCTTCAAGAAAAATCTTGATGATTGGATGGGTAATAGGAAATTCACCCCGGGGATCACACTGTCCTGTATTGTGTTTGGACCATATACTATGCATTCATACCTCTCAGCTGTCCAGATAGTCACAGGGTGTCCAGATGTGTTCCTTATCAAATTTGTGGCTTTCATCCATATCACTGGGATGATCTCAGGACTGATGTGAGTCATTATTACTTACGTTTGATGTCATACCTCTCAACTGTCCAGATTTTTATCCTAAATATTTTTATCTTTTCTTCATAAAATTTTGGTTTCTGTCAAATCATTGGCATGTCATTGGGGAATGAAGCCAGAAAATAATGACAGACATTTGAGTTTCAAACTTCATGCGCTTCAGAAAATTTATATTAATGTAAAACCTATTATTCTATCAACTTTCTAAGTTTGTAAGAGCAATATTAAAAATCTGTACCTATTTTTGGGGCTTTGTCCCTCCATAAGTTATGCCTTTGTCCAGATTTCTTGCTCTAAGAGGTTGAGAGTTATGTTTGAGTTTCATACTTTAAATCCTTCATAATATGTACTTCTACCACATTTCTGTAAGGCATCTGTGTCATTTATGCCCCTATCTCTTGGTCATTGTCCCCGCATTATGGTGGCCTTTGTACAGATGTATTAAATTAAGAGATTGAGATCTCTCTGTGAAGTCCTGGTGTTCACTGTGGCATTCCGCTCAAAACCATGGACCGTAAGTGCTCTGCTTTAAACAGGTTTGCTATCTGTGTTCAATTACACAGTTTCTTGGCTGGCAGCACTGTTGCCTGCCATGAAACCTCACTTAGATGTGGTGTGCAGCATGACTATGCAATGTATGCTGATGCACACTGTTGCTTACCACGCAACGCCGTGTATATATGTAAACTCAATGTAGGCTTGGCACACAGTCTACATGATGTTTATTGAATCCTGGAGCAGGACATTAAAAATTTGATCAGGCTCAATCTGCAGCAATTTGGATTTGTTATGGGTGAGTAGATCATGCCTGCTAAATCTTGTGTGCTTCTTTGCAAAGGTCACGCAGACCATGGGCAGTGGTCACACTGTTCATGTTGCTGACTTCGATTTGGTAAAGGCTTTTCATACCATACAACATGATGAGACTGTTAAGAAACTAATGGCCTTGAATGGTCATCTCTTTGTGGTAAGATTGATTGCAAACTGTCTCAAGAGCAGAACATGTAACCAAAAATACACTGGAGATGAATTCCACAGCAAAGCCGCTGAGCTAGGAAGATGAAAACTATCTGCTGATGTTTGAAAGTTAAAAACAATTTTATTAACAGCAAAGCTAAGGGCTTTCATCCTGATTATCTTAGGGAATTATTCAGAACTAGTAGCACTTGCTAAACAACTACTTAAATAGTATTGCTAACTAATTACCTAATAGATCACATAACTTGTTCCCATATAAGCAGGCAGTTTATACATTCTATGGCCAGCGGTTGTTCATATATTAAAAAGTATGTTATAATATAAAATAGGCATCTAAATGCAGATATAAATACATGCATATAAAATATAAGCAACTGATAAAATTATGTAATGAATTAAATATGCAGTTGTGATCTATTAGGTAATACTATTTAAAGAGTTTTTAGCAAGTGCTATTAGTTCTGAAGAAGTCCGTAAGATAATCAGGATGAAAGCCCTTAACTTTGTTGTTAATAAACTTATTTTTAACTTTTAAACATCAGCAGCTGTTTCTCATCTTCCTAGCTGAGTGGCTATGCTTTGGAATTCATCCTTAGTGTACTTTTTGCTTACAAGTTCTTTTTTTGACCGTGGCTACTCTCATTTCGTTTGGTCAAGAGCAGAAAATGTCAGGGGCAGTGAGGCCTCTTCAGTTCGGGAAAAGGTGATCAGTGGTATTCCCATGGTTTCATACTAAACCACCCTCCTTTTTTGCATTTATTTTTTTAACCTAAATACTTGCAACAAAGATCTCTTGATGACTAAGTTTGCCTATGCCTGTAAACTAGGCATAGTAGTTAAATCATTCTGTGATAGCAAAAATGGAGCTTGTACACATTAACTTATAAAACACAGAAATAGAGTTCAAATTAAATCCTAAAATATCTATTAGCATCTACTTCAGAGAAAAAAAAACTGTAATCTACTGTACCAATGAGACCCCAATATGCCTTAAGTCTGTGATTAGGCATTTGGGTGCCTTTGTCGATGGCTTTTCTCTCCTTTGATCACCATGTAGAAACTGTAGTCAGCAATTCCATGTCTATCTCACAAGTCTGCCCTGGTTAGACTTATTATAGAATATAGTATACCTTCTGTCAAGTATCTCAGTAGACATATCAAAAAACTCAGAGGGTCCTAACAAAAAGTATCACGGGTCTCAAAAATCTTAATTATCAGGAAATGCAGGAATCACTATCCCTGTACTCTGTGTCATATAAGGTCTTGAACGAAGACTTGTGCCTTGCCTTCTATATCCTCAGTAACCCCGTTATCCATCACCACCTCTTTCCTGATATATCAGATAGTGTAGTCAGCACTAGAACAATAGATCTCAATTTTTATTAATTTCTGTTTAGGTATTAAACCTAAATGGAGAGAAAGGTTCATTACCGAGTGTCTCCTGTTGCATGTCAAGCAGTGTGATTCAGCGTCAGTCAGTGCTGACCTTTAAACATAGCTTAGACAAAGGGGTGGGTGCCCTTAAATACACTCTGCGATTTACAGGCCTTACCCTCCTTGAAAAGTTGGTAAAACCTGTGGGTCATTATTGGAAAGACATGCAATGACTCTGGTCAAAGAGTCTTGCATTTCCTATGATTTATATGATTCCTGTGCTGTCATGGTAAAGTAACCTGAAAAAATTTTATACATTGCTCCCTGATATGACACTGATGCTGATACCAGAGGTGAATGGTTGCCACTTTAGAAATAGCAGTGCATGTAGTACTTGACTGTGTACAATATACAATAGTACCCATTTCAAGAAATGCTGGGAGTGCCATTGTCAGTCCCGTGATTCATGTTAATAATTGTCATAAATATAGTGTGCACACATCTATGATGGACAACTGTGGTCTATGCTTATGGATTCCATTTAAAGTCTCAAAAAGATCCCTTGTCTTTTCAAAAAAATTAATAAAGCAACGGTAGCATATTATTTATTGAAAAATCTAGAGTATAGCATACATAAACATTTTTTAGCTATGTCCACAACCTCAAAGGCAATACACAATTGTGTGCAGAACTTATTGTAAATGGAGTCGCCTATACAGAGCCAGAAGATATAGCAAACCTTCTGGCTGATAAATTCAGCTCCAACTTTACTCCTCTCTCCCCCTCAACCTTCCCTCAGGGAACTCCTCTACTATCACTAGGGAACAGGTCCTTAATGGTCTCTCTAAGACCAAGAACACTGCATCAATGGGCCCAGACAACATCCAAGGATGCTTTCTAAATAGCATAAAACATGGCCTATCAGGGCCTCTGTGATTACTGTTTAACTGTAGCCAACATGCCTCATGAATGGAGAAAGGCAACAGCCATCACTCTGCACAAAGGTGGGCCATCTACAGACCGTAGAAAATACAGACCCATAAGTCTCACTAGCCTTATATGTAAAGCCATGCAAAGAATTATCATGGAGATGATCAACAGAGATACAGTAAACCTCCAGACACTGGACCCAACCCTGTTTGGTTTCATAAAGGGCAGATCATGCCTACTCAACCTGGTGGTCTCCTTTGAGAATGTCACCAAAGCAATGGGTGAGGGCAAATCATTCACACTGCCTACCTTGACTTGACCAAGGCATTTGACACAATACCCCACTAAGGCATTGTTGAGAAACTCAAGAGCTTAGGTACAAACCCGTATGTTACCCAGTGGATAGCCAACTGGCTCACAGACAGGACCTAGGAAGTTAGAATTGGGGAGTCCACCTCTACAAAGAGGCCAGTCACAAGTGGAGTCCCCCAGGGATCAGTTCTTGGAACGCTCCTTTTTGGCATTTATGTCTCAGAAGTCAAGGCCAAAGTCAGTGGTCTCTAGCTGACTAAATTTGCAGATGATTGCAAATTAGGAACTTTCATTGAATCGCACAGTGACACAAATGTTCTCCAGGAGGGGCTGACACAGACAAACAACTGGTGTCAGAGTCATGGACTAAAACTAAATGCCAAGAAATGCATAAAAGTATCCTTTGGGAAGTCATCCATCCCTGGTAACTATCATATTGACGACACACCCCTTAGAGTTGACCCAGTAGTCAGGGACTTAGGGAGACACATAGATAGTAATCTAGCCATTGATCATCATGTGTCTACAGTAGTGTGGAAATCATTCTATGTTATGCAACTTATAAACCCTGGTCAGATCCGACCTTAAACTAATCACCATGGAAATCCACATCTCACCCACACACCCACAAAGGTAACCACCTTGAAAAACTTCTCTAAAGCTGACTTTGGGCTTCTAAAAATAGAGGTGGTTATCTTCATGGCATCCATGTCAATGAAAAATAGCTGAATGACTGCTGAATCATACACTAATGCACTGTACGAACATCTACATAAATGCATGGAACTAGCCATACCCAACAGAACCAAGATGCTCTGCTCCAAAAAAGGAAGCCAATCTATTGGCCCCATTATTAATAAACTCTACATCAGAAGGAAGAAACTTTTGCAGAAAAAGGTGAAGTCCCAAGACTGGAAAAATTCCATTATTAGCCTCATCAAAAAGTTGAGATCCATCATCAAATCCTCCAAAGCCAGCTATGAAGGCAGAATTGCAGCAGACACTAAAAACGATCAGAGAGCCTTCTATAGTTATATCAAAAACCTCCACAGCAATACTCAGATTTGCTCTGAGTTACTGCACAATGGTACCTCCTATACTGAGCCAACAGATATTACCAACATACTAGCCGACAGATTCAATGCAAACTTCACCCCCCCAGAGGACCAATCACAATACCAGAAGAATGGCAAACACTCAGCATTACTGCAGCACAGGTTAAAGCTGCATTGTCCAAGGGCAAGAATACGGCTTCCATGGGACCCGATAATATTCCTGGCTGTGTTCTACATGAACTACAAAGTGAACTGGCACCACATCTGTGTGTCCTGTTCAGTCACAGCCTCACCTCAAGCTTTGTCCCTACCGAATGGTGCACTGCTACAGTCATCCCTCTCCATAAATGGGGAGTGACTACAGACCCTGGGAATTATCGCCCCATTAGCCTGAAGAGTCTGATATGTAAAGCTATGGTGAATCTTGCAGGTAATGCTGTATTTGTCTTAGAGCTTTGGCTGATAGTCTCCATCTGCAGCCCCCAGACAGTCATGGACATGATATACAAAACAGTGCTGTTGTAGAGACATAACATCAGTGAATGTGTATTCAGACTGTTGGAGGCCCACTTCCTCCACCCTGATACATCTGGTAGTACACTGTAAGAAGCTTTCGAAAACTGCAGAAAGGTATGTCTTCAGAGCCATGTCACATAACATGCGATTTATACTGTTGCAGAATGGAGGACAGAATACTGCGTGGTATAACTGTGGCAACAGTGGAGGAGTCAGAGTCAGATGAGGATGGACTAGAGGCGATGACTTCAGCAGGGCCTCATGCGAGGCAGACGCAGGTGCAGTACATTTTGGCAATGGCAAAGACATTGTGTTTCATACAGAACTATGGACAATTACAAGACAAACCAAAAATAAAACTGATGCATGTAAAAATATACCCATGTTATGCCTTGTTATGCTTAGACTGGCTACACTGTGCATTAGACATTACCAATGCACATAAGGCAGAGGAATTGACAGGATATGGTCATCATTTGTACAGGCAGACTAGAGAACAGTGACAGGACACAGCAACACTGGTACAAGAGCATGAATCATAGATGGTATGTGTAATTAAGAGGCTGGGAAGAGTCAGGGTTCACTTCCTACAGTGACAGGGTGAAGTTTCCATGGGAGGAATGCTTTGGCCTGGTACATCATTTGGCTGACAATGTCAGGTCTGGAAGAATATTGTCTAGGGGAAAGTTAACCATATCAGGTGCATATGCTAGAATACTTCAATAGCCACTGCTGTGGTTTTCTGGCAGAATCATAGCATCCATGACCCCATGAATGGACACAGGTATGTGTCACTTGAGATAAGGATACAGAGAAGTGGCCATCATTAAACTGCAGAACCCTTAGTGGCTTGACCAGTGAGAGGTTCCCCCAATTTAAGCAAGAAGAGAATTGGCTATGTCCATGAGTGTCTATAACCAGGAATCAAAGCAACTGTGGAGAGTGTGCAACCATCTCAAAAACAGTGTGTACCTTCTGTGTTAGGCTAGTATGCGTGATCATGTTCCTGCAGTGACAACTATTCCCTAGCATGACTATGGTGACACATTCCTTGCAGGCATATGGATGCACAAGTGGATGACAACTGGCCACCCTGCCACTCATTAGGTACGTCTGCTCCATTTACCTATAACCCCTGCCTTCCTGCATGCATTGCAGTGTGTGCAGCTCTTCATGCAGATAATGCAGCACACCCAACATCTCTGATATGGCCTAACTGGTTTCTGTGTATGGAATAATGGACTAGCTATTCACTGACTTGCTCATGAAATGGTTAATGCCTATGATAGGGATGTTTTGAAGTCACAGCAGTGAAAGCCACTTAAATGCCTCTTCCTGGTGCCGTGGGCCTCTGATGCTGTCTGTGATGGTGCTGTATTTTAGAGGTTTGTAGACATGGATGTGATGAACTTCACAAAACAAAGGTGAGGCTATTGGTTGATCCTGGACTTCTGCAGTCACTTCAGCTGTAGGTGATGTGTTTGTGCCCTCAGCTGCCAGCATTATTGTTGGTGCAACTGTGTCATCAGATTATGCCATGTGATTGGTGTCATCATTATTAGCCTCCAAAGATTCACTGGCATAAGGCATGAGTTGACCTGTTCTGGATCTTCTCCCAGTGGACCATGTAACTGCACTCAGATAACTTACCTGTGGCAATGCATATAGATATTTGACACTCCCACAACCATATGGCATGCAGACTGTTACATACCAAACCTATACATAGTCCATGGTCACATATATACTTTGTGGTGCAAGTTGTGTTTTCTATCTTTCAGCCCTGATATCCTTGTTTGTATAAATGTAAATGTGAATGAGTAAACAATGCAGAGGAAGAAATCAATGCCCTTCAGAAATGGCATGTGTTAATACTTACCTGAGGCATCTCCTAGAGACTCTCAGCAGTTGTAACTGTTCCAGCTCTCAGATCTAAGCCATCATAAGATATGAATATATGAATATTCTCTCACTTTCTCCACTGAGGAATGTCAGGATTTCTTTCAGCTCTGTGAGGCACCTTTGTGTTGTTGCTGCAACCCTAGTGGTCAACTTATTCCTGAAATGTTTGTGCCTTGGTCTTGGCATGCAGTAACATACAAGTGATCATGTGACACATCTGGTGCATCATCCTGTTATGGCTACCCACTGCACTGATGTGCACTAGTCATATTCTAGGAACTGTACACCTGAGTATTACACTTTTATCAGCATATGTATATGTGGTACTTCAGGCCATCCAACACTTGTCTCCAAACTCTCAGCAAAAGCCTCATGGTAGTCACAGCCCTGTAAACTGCTATAAGGTGACTGTTCTGACATTATACAATAGTGTGGAAGCTGTGGGCTTGTAAGCATTGTGTGTTGGAAGCTTAACATCTCCTGTAGCATGTCAAGCTGTCTGTGTGCATATGGCATAGTGTGTAGACATCCACATGACAGAACTGTGATGGAGCCTGTCTGCGTACTCTGCCATATCTAGATGTGCCACCCCACCAGAACAGTACAACCTGAATTTGTTCCTGTGCACTGTCTGAATTCCTCCCCCAACAGATGCAACTTATCCTGGTTATTTCCTGCTGCTTGTAAGGTGAAGCTCCCCAATGCCTGTCAGTCCCATGTCATAGCCTGTGTACTGCCACTACACACATACTGCAGTACTATGTGACAGTATCTGTGGCTGCAATGCTGCTTTGAGTGATGACTGCAACCTTGAAATTCATTATCCTGTTTGCCCTTAATATCTGCTTTATTCTGATTCTCTGTGCTGTCATTGTAATGCAGTCTCCCAAAAAATGGTGGCCATGTTTTTTTTTTTTTAATGGCAGCAAGGGGCTCATAGCATGTATATTATGCTAATAAGGCTATTTAGTATGATCATCTCTGAATTATACCAATATTGTGATGCATTATCATTCCATTCTGCACTACAGGGCCCATTCCAGCTCATGCATGGCCTGGGAGGTTGTGTACTGTGTGTTATGCTGGGGATCCTGACTGCAGTATTTATGGTTTGTATCACATAAATGACTATGGTCATCATTCTATTTACCAATCCATTTTGCCCATGCATAGGTCTTAACATTACCTACAGTATGCATATCTGTGGAGCCTGGCTACATTGTCATCCTTCATCACACCACTGACCACATGCATGATTTTACTCTTAATAAACATTACATTACTGTGCTGCCCATTAATGCACATCATGCAGTGACCATGACATGTGGTCATGCAACCTTATACCATTTCACTTGACCTGATTAGTGGACATGACCTAAGCAGGATCAGACACTGGCAGGGCTCATGGCTGCTATAGCATGGAATAGAAGATATTTTTGAAACTGCTACATTGGCATCATAGTGAACATCTGTGGGGAAGAGATTAGTAGGATCCTCTTTATAAAGCAGATGCCTGGTATTAGATTGTCTAGGCAGTGTGAGATCCTACTGATATTTTTCGCTCTGCTAAGTGGTGCAGGCATAGTTATAGTGACCTGAAGGTGCAATATCCGGATGTTGTACTTCAGTGGGAAAAAGAGGTTGTGGACAGAGACAGAGAACCGCAGTGTTATAGTAACCAGCCTGCTTTTGCAGTGTTAGTATACAACCGGCCTAACACTGGTAGCTGCAATTGCCTTGAACTGTCATGGAAATACTGTACACACGCAAATACACACACATTTATATAATACATACACACACATATACACATTACGTATGCATTTGTCACCTTGTAATTTTTTCTCTCTAAGTACTGTATCACTGTACTAAACTGTGGTACTTATACCAGACACTTTGTACTTGTGTTATAATCTGTTTAATATGCAGTGTTCCATTACCCTTTGTAGTATGTGGCTTTAGGGGTTTGTTTCTCTCCATTTCTGGCCCTGCTTATTTAATAAAGCTTACATCATATCATTGAGCATTTGTATTTCTGTCATGTTTTTATGCTTTCATCAATATATTTTTTTTATGTTGCACTATTTTGTTTTTCACCATTTTTTCCTGCAGTATCAGTCATGTATTGCCATCTGCCTCATCTCCAGTAGTTATACAGCCTACCTCTCTTCGGGGTGATGAAGGTCACCATGTGGAAGCTGAGCTGGTAGGTTTGCTGTTAGCATCTGTTGCTGTTGCTTTATTAGGGAATACAAGCTCCTCATCAGAAAATGGCATTCAGGAACTCTCCTAGGTCACCTGGAATGAGTTTGGTAGCTGGTAGTGACAAAAGTGGACTGGTGGCTTGATGCCTAACCTTTGTACCCTAAAGCATATAAAGAGTGATATAGCTAGCTCTGCACAAACCATCAACCCACGGTAAATGGAGAAGAACCTGGATAATTGGATGAAATTTTCAAGTTCATTTCTGGATTCACATGATTTGCCATTCTGGAAGTATCCTGAGGGTGGGCATCGGCAGGGTACAAATAGTTATTTTGGCCTGTGCCCTTATTCTTCCCATAATCCTATGATTCTGTGATCCATTATCTCAACCAGACAGGTAACTGACTTCTAAGTGGGTTTCCCTATAGGTTGGCTTGGTAGGCCATCCTCACTGCACCTTATCCCCAATCGTTGTGTTGTCTTTCCTTGTGTAGTCACTCTTCCTCTCCTGTTTGTAATGCAGTTGTCCCTATACCAGATGTCCCATGTTTGTCAGTTTGCGTGTTTCCACTATTGCCTTTACTTATGTGTCACTACCACCTCCACTGTTATTTTTTTTGTCTGCATTCTAGGTTTCTTTGTCTGCCTCCACTTCTTTCCCAATGCCTTCCTCTCTACACTGGCCTTCCCCTTCCTAACTTCCTCTATACCCTACTAAAGAAACAGAGCAGCCATCCTAAAGGAAAAAGCCTTTCTCTCCCATCTCCACACCATTCTTCCCTTTCCATTGCCTTATGTATGTTACTTTCCTTGGTCAACCCCCTTGCAGACAGTCCTATCATCCCATTTCCTCCCCACATTAACAATGAAATCAGCTATCACTTTGCTATGGAGCCCAGTATGGGCTCATAGCTATGCTGTGCCCATGTCGCAACTTTGGGGATCTTCAGTGAACTTATAGATGCAGATAGAATTAGGCATACTACCCAAACGTTGATGTCCCCAGGTCACATGATCACTGTCACCATGGTCTGCTTAGGCTGCATGGTGATTGTCACAACTCTGAGGCTTCATTATGCAATAGTGTCACTGGCATGGTCATACTGTGCCAGTTGTTATGCATACCTAATCCCTGTCAAGCAGGGTCTCACCACCTTCCTACACTATTGACTGCAGTGTAGTCATATTATGTCTCATTCTGGATACCCCTCATTTCCATGATATTACAGAGCTAAAGGCAGTGGTGTAAATGATCTATATGGAGCTTTGGTAAGCCAGCCAAAACAGGCAATATAAAATGTTCATCTTAAAATCAAAACATACACTTACCAGTTTATATACTTAATTATGTTTACTTTGTTTATATATTTATTTATCTATTTACTTATTTTTCTGTGGAGTGTAATGCGATGCCATCAGCTCATCTAACTAAATATTCATCTCATGATGCACATTATATATTTCAGTGAAAAAAATCATGTCAGACAACATGGACTATGCATATTTTACAAAGTACTCCAAGTTCTTGAAAACATCCCCCTCAATCTGCTTGACTAGTCTTAAGACATTGTGTCCCTTGAAAAAATTGTCAGTGTCCAGACTTCAGTTTTTCTATTATAAGTTATAAAAAGATTTCTAATGTGTGGCCTGAAAGCATCTGCCTGACATCCCTTTCACATAGCTTTTTATACATAGCAGTACGAAAGGTTTGCAGATTCAAGCCATTACATCCTTTAAGTGCAAAGTGGTCATCATTATTAAACCACTGGCAAACAACATCTGCAACACAAGCTGTTTAGTAAAAGTTAATAATGAAGTCACAGTCCATCTGGGAATAAAAGACAGACCATCACCTGGAAATGAGATTTCAGTAGCTGAAAATGTATATTTACTTAGGTTGAAAAAGAAGCTACTCCGTCAATTTTTTTGTGTGGAAAGTTATGCAAGCTGAAACTTTTTGATTCTAATAATGGATTCCCCTGAAACTCTAATCTATAACGCTACACCATCATCTTAATTTTCTCTTCATGTTTTGTCAGTTTTGAAGAATTGCAACTAGATCACAATGATAGCATGTTGAGAATGTTCTATTTTCTTTCGTTGCTGTTCAGGAGAGAATGATGACTGGCATGTGCTAAGACGCATGCTGAGTTTCATGTACTGAATTATTAAACAGTTCCTCTGTATTTGTTGCAGCATCAGCTATGTAACTGTGACTATTGTCATTCATTCATGTTTTGCCTGTATTACTCTAGCAACATCACAATGTTTACAGTGATCTACTGTACCACTCCATGAGAGCAGACTTCCCAAGGAAGCAACTTGGACTTGAAAAAGTACAACTTCCCCAGTCACTGGTTTCCTTATTAAATCATGGCTGGTATGTAATTTCTATGTGTCACCAACAATGATTCTTTCCTTCTTTGACTTTGTGGGACCATGGTGTTGGGATAAAGAAGTTCTGTGGGGGGGAGGGGGGAGTAATTGCCCCCAACATGAGGAAAAAAAATTTTACAGAGATTTTTCACCAGGATGATGTTAAGCAGGTTGTGTTCAGACAACTGCTTCATTCAGGAGGAGTCGGTCTGCAATTCAAAGTGGTAATGTTAGCAATGTCTTTAGCTACTTCACATTCGTAAAGATCGGCATGTTTAGGAATGAACCATGTACACTCAGTACTCACTCTCTCAGTAATTTATTACCTTTCTTTCAGTAAGGTATGAGGGTCTCACCCCTTATAGGCAACTTCAATACTCCAAGCCCTCTCGAAACTCTCTTATACCCAATGACATTACCAAGGCAATGTGTTGCCAAGGAAGATGATTCAAATATTGTAATCTGATTTCATGTTCTTTACTTTAGTTATCTAACTTTGTTAGGTTTAAGTGTATCATCAAAGTGAAAATTCAAATCAGACAAAAGGTTTCCTGTGAGTCAGTGTAATGCATACCAACAAAGAAGCAGATGGTTACTAAACCTGCTGAACCCGTAATAATGGCAATATGTATTGGTGTATAGCAGATATATTTTATACCTCCTAACCTCATAGACCAAGAAATCTGGACAAAGCCATAAATAATGGGGGGACAAAGGACCAAAAATAGGGCCAATTTCTAATTATTGTTCTTGCAAATTTAGAAAGTTAATAGAATAGCAGGTTCTGCGTTAGCATGAATTTTCTGAAGGGTATGAAATCTGAAACTCAAAGATCTGTCATTATTTTCTGACTTCATTCTGCAATGATTTACCAGAAAATGACAATTTTATGAAAAACAGACCAAAATATGAGGCAAAAATCTGTACATTCTGCAAAAAAACTGTACAGTTGAGAGGTACAGGTATATATTATGATGCTAATGTTCATAGGTTCATAGGTTCATACTAGGCTATCTGCCCTAGGGCATTTATAAGCCTAGCCAGAGTGTGTTTGGCTTTCGCCACCCATTTTAAATAAATTTTGCTATGCCCTTTTTCGAGGTCAGTATACTGTGCCTCTGTCTAACAGTGACACAGAAGTGATACCAGGGGTAAACCTATGATCTCCCATCCACTCATCAAGATTCCTCTTGAAGAGAGTCAATGAAGGACTCTGCCTAACCTGGACTGGGATTTTATTCCAGAGTGAAGGGAGCCTCTGGGTTATGAATCTGTCCCTCCAGCGTGTCCTATTTATTTCAGTGCTGAGGTTCAAGTCTCTCGAGCGCGTAACTCGATGGGATTTTGATTTTCTGAGGTGCAGCATGTCCATTAATTCTGGGTTGGACATGGCTTTATACGTCAGGCACAGATCGCCTCTGAGCAGGCGGTATGCCACTGAGTAGAGCTGGAGTTTCTTTAACCGGGCAGCATACGGCATCTGTTTGAGCCTTTTGATCCTCTTAGTGAGGTACTTTTGGGGTCTTTCCAGTTGTTGCAGGTGTCTGGTAAGGTACATCCCAAAAGGGGCATTGTACTCAATTATGGGCCTGATGAGGGATGAGTAAAGAGGCACGATGACCTCCCATGATCTAGATGTGAATCCCTTCATGATTAGGTGGGCTATATAAAATGTTCTTCTAACCACTTTGGCCACGTGGTTGTCAAATGAGAGATTGCCATCAACTTGGGTCCCCAGGTCCCTAATTACTTCTTCTGTACTTAATGGATTACCACCTATGTGGTAATTTGTGGGCACTTTGTTTTTGCCAAAGGGGATGACTATACACTTTTTGGCATTTAGCTTGAGGCCATGGCTCTGGCACCAGTTGTCTGTTTCTATGAGGCCCTTTTGGAGGATGCTTGTGTCGGCTGGAGAGTCGATTATGGCGCCCAGTTTGCAGTCATCTGCGAACTTGGTCAGCCACAGTCCTTCCGTGTTGGCCTGTACCTCCGAGAAATATATACCAAACAAGAGAGGTCCCAGGACTGAGCCTTGTGGGATGCCACTTGTAACTGGTTCGGAGTTTGACATGGCTCCAGCAATTCTAACCATGTGGGTTCTGTCCTTGAGCCAGTTTGCAACCCATCTAGTGACATAGGGGTTTATATTTAAGCTGGTGAGCTTATCAATAATGCCCGAGTGGGGTATTGTATCGAAGGCTTTTGCGAGGTCCAGGTAGGCTGTGTGGACCACCTTCCCCTCGTCAATGGCCTTGGTGACTGTTTCAAAGAAATCAACCAGGTTTAAGAGGCAGGATCTGCCCTTAACAAAGCCAAACTGGGTAGGATCCAGTGTCTGTAGGTCCCCAATATCTTTATTTATGAGGTCCATGATGATCCTTTCCATAGCTTTGCAGACCAAGCTAGTCAGGCTTATGGGGCGATAGTTTCCAGGATCCGTTGAGGCACCACCTTTGTGGAGAGCGACCACTGTTGCTGTACGCCACTTTTTGGGTACATATCCTGTAGTAAGGCTGAGATTGAACAGTAGTTTTATGTTTGGGTTTAGCTCTTCTTGGAGTTCATGTAGGACGCAGCCCGGGACACCATCTGGTCCCATTGATGCTGTGTTTTTTTGCTTTGGAGAGGGCGGCTCTTACCTGAGCATCTGAGATGTCAGGGGGGAAGCACTCTGCTGGGATAGATATTTGCCCTTTTGGTAGGGGGGGGGGTTGCGCTGAACCTGTCAGCTAGGATGTTGGCAATGTCTGTGGGTTCGGTGTATTTTTTTGTCATTTTGGTCTAATTCTGAGCATATCTGGGAATTCCCACCCAGGTTCCTAACATAACTAAAGAAAGCCTTGTGATTATCCTTAGTGTCCTGTGCAATTTTTCTCTCAAAGCTGGCCTTAGACGATTTTATGAGTGCCTGTAGTTTTTTGCTAATACTGATCAGAGATGCCTTCCCTTTTTGGGATTTTGCTCTATCATGTAGTAGCTTCCTCCTTCTATTGTATAGTTTGTTTATGGCTGGGGTCCACCAGACAGGACGTCTGCCTTTGGAGGATTGGGTCTTGGTTTTATTTGGGATTGCATGATCCATGCTTTCCTGAAGGTGTTCATAGAATGCGTTTATAAAGGGTTCTGCGGTCTGGACCATATTTTCCACAGGCCCGGGGCCTTTGAAGGATTCCACCTCAGTTTTGAGGAGTGTGAAATTTGCTTTAGAGAAGTTTTTCACTGTGGTTTTCTGGGCAGGGGGTGGGGTCAGGATGTGAATATCCAGTGAGATTAGTTTATGGTCTGATCTTACCAGTGAGGGATACACTTCTGGTCTGGAGCATAGAGTCCCCATGTTGGTGATGATCAGGTCCAGTATGTTTTCCCCTCTTGTGGGAGTAGTAACAAGTTGTTCCATAACATTTGAGTTTATAAATTTTAGGAACCTTTGGGCTAGGGTGATAGAGCTAGAGTAATGCTCCCAGTCTATGTTTGGGTAGTTGAAGTCGCCCAATATAATGGTGTTTGGAGAGACCTTCATATTTTCCAGTGTTCTCAGGAAGGCCGAGTGGGGTTCCTGGGTTTGGGAGGGTGGTCTGTAGCAGGCTATAAACTGGAAGGCAGTTTTACCCACTGTTAGTTGCACATGGATAGTCTCTGATGTTTCGTGCTGTGCCACCAACCTGGAGGTGTGGGTATCTTTGACGAATATTGATACTCCCCCTCCTTTTGTGGTTCGGCCCAAGTTTTGGGGCCGAAAAGCTTGGTATGAGGTATAACCTGGTAGTGCTGGGGTGCTTTCGGGAGCCTTGAACCAGGTTTCTGTTACTGCACAGATATCAATGTTCTCCATGCTAAGGAGAGTTTCGAGTGCATGCATCTTGAGGTTTAGACTTCTGGCGTTGAGTAGCATTACTCTTAGTTTCTTATCCCTTGTGATACCTATGGAGTTGGGTTTGTCTTTTGAGCCTTGCCTAAAAAAGGTACTATGGGGGTAGCAAGAGCCTTTGCCAATATCCAAAAGCCCAGGGGTGACAGGTGCAAGCCATCCCTAGCGAAGCATCGTGGTTTGTCGAGCATGTCATCCCAGGCTGACAGGTATTGGATCCCCTTTGAATGACACCAATACCTAAGACAATTGTTGAAATTGATCATCTTGTCTTCATATTGTGGCATCATTCTTGGTGAGGGTAAGATGCTACTCAAGGTCAGAGTCATACCGGCCTGGGCTACATGCTCAGAGAGCTCCTCTATGTCTCTTTTCATGTAGTCCAGGCAGGTAAGTCTCAGGTCATTCACACCAGCATGGACAATGACTGAGTCATATTTGTACTTGCCTTGGAGTGACCTGAGTGCTTGTGTTATGTGGCGGATCCTAGTGCCCGACAGGCAGATCACCGTGACATTCTCCTTGTTCAGCCTGTTGAGCGGGACGTCAGTGTGCCTGACGATAGAGTCACCTATTACAAGTGTATCAGGTGTGTTGTTTAGCCTTAAGGGCTGTGACTGTTCGGCACACTGGCTTTGTGAACTATGTGTTGCATGTGTTGTGTTTTGTTTTGGGTTTGCGGTTGCTTGGGTGTCTGCTTTGGAGGTCTCTGCTGCTTAGGCAGATTTTTATTTAGAGCCTCCGAGTATGTTTTTGTGTGTTTATGTGTTTGGTTTGCTGTCGTGGTAGGTCTATGTGAGACTGGAATTGTAGTGAGTGTGGTTTCCTTCTCCTCCTGACTGGTTACGCCAGTACTGAGTTGAGAGAGCTTAGCCTCCAGTTTGGCTATATGGTTGCATCTCATGTGTTGGAATTTGTTGGGAGGAGGAGATGGTTGTCTGTGTACATGAGGCAGTTGTAACATTGCCTCAAGATTCCCAGATTCACCAGCTGGACCGGAGAGGAGATTGACAACTGACCTTTGGACATGCTAGAATAGTATTGGAAATTCCTTTATAATTGAAAAAAAGGGCCAATGGGGAACAAGGTACTCAAGGGGAGTTTGTGAGGGTGTAGTGCTTTTAATTTTTTAGTGCTGACTTAGTGAGCAAGTGCCAGGTAACTTAAATGCAATGTGTCACAGGTAACTTAAATGCAAAAATGACAAACAGTAACTTTCTTTCAAGTGAAACAAGGAAATAAGTACAGTAAGCAATGCAGATATCACTGGGGATCCACAGAAGCACTGAAAAGCCGCGTTTTAGGTGAAATTAGCATTTCAGGGAAATAACAAGCAAACAAACAACAAGCATACAAACAAAGCTAGATTCAGCAGGCCTGGATCTAGTCTATGCTACAGCATACAAGGTGTACCAATTTCAGTAAGAAACAGTTCAAATATGCAGGCACTATAAGCCTTTACCCAGAAATTCCCAGCTCAGAAGGGCAGAGTCCAGCCTCTCCTCCCACAAGAGTGCAGACCACGAACCTTCTTAACGTAAAAATGTGAGATATCTCTAACAGGTCTCTCATTTATCTTGGAAGAGTGTGGAATTTTCATCAAGAGTGAAACCTAAAAGAAGTGAAGATAAAGGGCTATGAAACAGAGAAGCCAGTGATATATTGTATGCAGGAATAAAAAAGTTAAACATTTCCAAAATATAATGTTCATAGAATGGTTTTCTTATGAGAAAGAAATAAAATAAAATCAAGATAAGACAATTTGTTTTTGCAAAATACCTTTCATCTATCTCATTTATTAAAAATAGGAAACAAAAATGAGTAGTAAACGCTTTCATCAACAGACATCTTCAAGTACCTCGAAAGTACAATTATCTAATTAACATACAAAATAAACTACTAACAGGTAGACCTATTTTAAACAGCTCCTTTTTAGCAAAGGTTTAGTATGGATAGTTTTGTTTAAACTTGTTACGTTGCAAGCAGCTAATATTAATTGGCGTTTGTATTTAGTATGACCTATTGTTGAATCCAAGTTAACAGTAAGTGATTACAAACTAAGGAAGGCTTACACAGTACGCTATCATTCTTCTGATCGCACACGTCATATAAACATTAAAACAGTCCCAGGGATTCATTAACAAGCATGGTCATGTCATGCTAAGCCTGCAATGCTAATCATATATGCAGGCTGCTAAACAACCATACCAACTGAGCAACGCCTATTCATGACCAGAACACCTGCTAATGACCAAGTTGAGTTGCAGATAACCTTGAGAGCACAGTATAAAAAACAGGTTGTAAATAAGCGCATTTTCAGTAAATGGGCACACGAGGATGGTACAATACCAGGCAAGAGCAACTTGAAGTAGATAATTAAAAGGCAGGGTAAGCGTAATGAGAATCATGCAGTTCTATGTAAACAGATTACGGTACAATTACGACTAATTATTAATAACTATTGAAGTAATCCTATCCATTCATAGACACATTACATTAAAAAATGAAATGTTAACAAAAGGAGGTGAGAGGGACTCAGCTACAGGGTAACATAGTGAGTAAATGTTATCCATATAAAATAGTAGTTAAAGTGGAAAGATAACAATTGCCAAGGAAAGCAGATACAGTAGGAGACATTACATATATTTCAGTTTGGGCCAGAAATTTATAGTTTGTACCAAACCTTATGTTGTTTCCCTCACCACAACCCACCCCTCATTTAAGAAATGTGCTCAGCTCTCAGACTGCTACCCTATGCACTTCAGAAGGGATCTTTTATTTTCAATGGCTGCCTCTTGTATCCATAAAAGGACTATTGTAGATATATGTTTTTTCTTAGGAAAGCACGTTTTGTATAGCAATGCACAGTATACAATAGTTCAAACAGTTCTAAAAGAACTGTACTATTTGCACTATACAACTCAGTGAAATACACAGAGTATGCGTAGCTATACCCTTGGTGCAGATTTACAGAAGTACTCTGGCATTGTTATGTATACTGTGAAAGTAATCAAGGGAACTAACTTCCATAAAAATTATGGATGTTTGAACATACAGGTTAAAGAATTTTAAGCCATTCATTGCCTTATACACACGAAGGAAACAATAAGGAAGTTGCAATGTCAAAGTCCACACGTGTACAAATAGGGGCATACTGAGAAGAATCATGCACAGCTGTAAAATCATTCCATTAATACTATTAATGCAGAAAACAATCATTTGTCACAGCAACCTGCATGTTGTGAATAGTAGAAAGTGCGACATTTCATACATGCCATGTATTTAAATACTGCAGTTCAGAAGGACTTCACAGATATACACAACTGTTGCTTTGACTACCATATCATCAGAATAGAGTGCAGCTATTCGTACTTAAAGTTGTCTAACTATAACAGATGTGAGATGTACGTAGTTGGAGAATGAGTGGAATAGTCATGTCATATATACTAATAGGCACAGAAATCGAGGCAAAACTCATGTAGTCACTCCTTTGTCAACTGGGTTATGTGTGTAAGATGTCAGTATATCCCTATGCATATGATGTATGTATGTGTGATACAAAGGCCACAAATGGATAGGTAGCCCATAGCAGACATCCCAAAACAACTTACATGCCAGCAATATTGTATAATGACATCAGCTACAAGGGAAATCTTTTTCCTGCGATTTTAAAATTACTTGGATATACTGCAGTTTTGTGAGCGTAATCAATCATATTACACATTTCCTTCCTGTTGCAGCTGTCACACAATGTACAATGAAATATAAAAGTGTGTCACTACCCTTCTGATGTGGTATAGCATTATTTTGTACATCAAATTTTGCCCTGAACTGAGCCTTGTTCAACACATTAGTAATACCTGTATGACAGTACACTGTCATAAATCACAAACAGGTGAAACATTAATGTATAGTCTTAAGTGAACTACTGAAAAATTATATTTCACATACAATTGTACACTGACCTGAAATAAGAGTTATTCTCCACATGTAAGATATTAAATCCATTGCCCAGACAATGACAAAGCCAATCTTCTAGATACTATACTTCTATTAGAACAAATGACAAGATGTATTTCAGAACATTTATTACTTAATGGTCTGCTAGCTAAATGGCACACAATACAACATTATACTGTACATGCTCATAAGTACAGCAACGACTACAATAACATCAACTACCCACCACAATAAACTATCATAACACAGGTCCGCTTATACTTTGTGACAACTTTGCAGCATGGCAACAATCAAGAACAGATGAATAAGCCAATATTGCCTTTCAACACCTATATTGTATACCAAATAATTAAAGGTATATATATATATATATATATATATATATATATATATATATATATGGATCTGGGACATTTCACTGAAACTCAAATGACTGAACATAAATCACTGAAAGCACAATTCACTAAAAACTCAATTCACTGAAACACATTTCACTGAAAGTTATATATGGCCTTTTCCCCATTGTAGTGTGACCCTGGAGTTAGTATATATAGTGGGGGGGGGTGTGGGGGGGCACCACCGTCCACATTGGGGGTGTGGGGGGAGTAGCCCTCTCACATATTTTAAGTATATATTATGTTCGGAAAAGAGTAATATATTGGAATTGTAAGTATCCATGTATATAGTTCAAAATATTTAAAATATGTGGGGGGCTACACCCCCCACACCCCCCTCACTATATATACTAACTCCAGAGTCACACTACAGTGGGGAAAAGGCCATATATAACTTTCAGTGAAATGTGTTTCAGTGAATTGAGCTTTCGGTGAAAAGTGCACACTAATTTGACTTTCAGTGAAATGTCCTAGACCTATATATATATATATATATATATATATATATATATATATATATATATAAAATGTTTCCATTAAATTTTGGAGACTTAAATCATGTCTGTAAGCATTGTCTCATATAACAGTTACACCTTGCCACACTTGAACACATGCCTGAGGTCAAATATCAGAAGGATACGTATCAAACACTGATGTCACAGAAAGAAGCATATCTGATGTGTCGTGGAACACATGCTTGGACACACTTGAAGGGTTAACATCAGCAGTCATGGAGTCTGAGCACTAAAAATGTATCCCTGTTACTATGCCATATCAGCATTCTTTGGGCTGAGCCTCTCGTCTCTGTTACCTTTGTCTGACAAACTCCTTACCTTACCACATTCAAAATCCTGCCCATCATGCTCCACACTCTACAGAGCTCTGTTTTAACTCCTTCTGCCACAGACAATTGTAATGCACAGGTATCAGAAAGGACATGTTTCAAGGTGTGAAATAAGCCATGTTTTTGATGGTCATACATCCACTAAAAATCCTTCTGAGAATTCAAAAGGATTTATCTTGTTACTGCTCACAC
This sequence comes from Protopterus annectens, assembly GCF_019279795.1. Classification (NCBI taxonomy): domain Eukaryota; kingdom Metazoa; phylum Chordata; order Ceratodontiformes; family Protopteridae; genus Protopterus; species Protopterus annectens. Next base: position 1,937,331,143 of record NC_056729.1, on the reverse strand, counting down.
ACGTGTGAGTTGGTCATATCACTGTTTGTTGTGTATGCCACTGTTCTCCATTAGTATAGTTTTGCACATATACACTACCAGATGTGAGCCAATGACTATTTAACTACACATACTATAGAAGTCAGTATTAACTGCATGCACCATCAGAGAAATCTCACCACATGGGTTACAGAACACTTGTTTGAGTGACATGAACACATCAATGTGTTAAAAGGCCTATGCTATGCCTAAAATGAACAGAAGGATTTTGCTGCAGTGTTTTATATGACACTGTTTCATGTCACTATTCTCATATTAGGTTGTCTTTTGCTGGATTTAAATAACTGCTTATGTAAGTCCTCAGTCTACATGACTGTGCATTAGGTGCACATACCACAGATAAAAATTTACCACAAGTGCAAGACAGAATGTATTTGAAGATGTGACATTAGCACTGTCATGCAAACCAGCTGTTTGGGTAAAAAAAGAATAAAACTAATGGAGGAACCATGTTCCACTATAGTTCTACACATCAGAACTGTGGTGAACAGCATTCATCCCTACCACTAGTCAAACATAATCATACTACTAAATCACTACTAGGTACAGACAATTACCTAACACAACTTAGAGGTCATTATATGGACCGCATGTGCCACAGAAAAAGTCTTAATAAAACTGTGAGATAGTGCATATTGAAGGCATGGCATCATCATTCTGTTTCAAGGCATGTGTGCGGCTTAAAATTGATTGAAAAAGTGGTGTGAGATGTCTCTCCATTTCAATATCTTGCATGAGTGTAAGGGTACACAACCACATCTTGGATAATCCAATCATCCCTATGAATTGAAAAAGCGTACAGACAAAATATTTAGAGAATGCTAGATTCA